>NC_056743.1:1222074362-1222341862 GCF_019279795.1 Protopterus annectens
TCTTCTATTATCTGTAGATGTAAGTAAAGTTGTTTCTAACTTGTCTGAAACATTTTCTGTAGCAACTGAACTATCTAGATTTATTGGTGCATCTGTGTTTGAAGTGAAGGCAGTGTTAACATTACTGCCTGATTTTGTAATATCAGAAAATCTTATGTTTCTATTTGTCACAGCATTATTAACTGTAGAAGTACTAGAATTAAATCTAGGCCAAGTGAAGACCTGGCCATTAGAAAAGTCATATGAATCTCTTGTTAATTTATGCTTCTTTTGCTCTAGAAGCCTTTTTTCAAACAACATTGCATTATCAATAATTCTTTCTAATTTCATATCTACAATTGTTTCATTAAAGTCCTTATACAATTCAGTTTGTTTACATGCAATAGAATCAATCAAAATTTGTTCTTCTGGTTGAAAGAATTCAATTAAAAGTTTCATGTAGTTTATACTCAGCTCAATATTGAGCTGCTGCCAACGTCTTAATAGTTCCGGGTATGTTTCTCTTGTAGTTGGCATCTTGAGAACTCTTAGTCCCCTAGGAATTATTCGTTTACTAATACACACCTCGAAATGATAACGTTGGATAAAACTGCCTTCCAGTTTATAGCCTGCTACAGACCACCCTCCCAAACCAAAGAACCCCACTCGGCCTTCCTGAGAACACTGGAAAATATGAAGGTCTCTCCAAACGCCATTATATTGGGCGACTTCAACTACCCAAACATAGACTGGGAGCATTACTCTAGCTCCAACACCCTAGCCCAAAGGTTCCTAGAATTTATAAACTCAAATGCTATGGAACAACTTGTTACCACTCCCACAAGAGGGGAAAACATACTGGACCTGATCATCACCAACATGGGGACTCTATGCTCCAGACCAGAAGTGTATCCCTCATTGGTAAGATCAGACCATAAACTAATCTCACTGGATATTCACATCCCAACTCCACCCCCTGCCCTCTAAACCACAGTGAAAAACTTCTCTAATGCAAATTTCACACTCCTCAAAACCGAGGTGGAATCCTTCAAAGCCCCCGGGCCTGTGGAAAATACGGCCCAGACCACAGAATCCTTTATAAACGCATTCTATGAACACCTTCAGGAATGCATGGATCATGCAATCCCAAATAAAACCAAGTCCCAATCCTCCAAAGGCAGACGTCCTGTCTGGTGGACCCCAGCCATAAACAAACTATACAACAGAAGGAGGAAGCTACTACATGATAGAGCAAAATCCCAAAAAGGGAAGGCATCTCTGATCAGTATTAGCAAAAAACTACGGGCACTCATAAAATCGTCTAAGGCCAGCTTTGAGAGAAAAATTGCACAGGACACTAAGGATAATCACAAGGCTTTCTTTAGTTATGTTAGGAACCTGGGTGGGAATTCCCAGATA
This sequence comes from Protopterus annectens, assembly GCF_019279795.1. Classification (NCBI taxonomy): domain Eukaryota; kingdom Metazoa; phylum Chordata; order Ceratodontiformes; family Protopteridae; genus Protopterus; species Protopterus annectens. Next base: position 1,222,075,761 of record NC_056743.1, read on the forward strand.
TGCTCAGAATTAGTCCAAAATGACAAAAAATACACCGAACCCACAGACATTGCCAACATCCTAGCTGACAGGTTCAGTGCAAACTCCCCCCCTCCTCACCAAAAGGGCAAATATCTATCCCAGCAGAGTGCTGCCCCCCCTGACATCTCAGATGCTCAGGTAAGAGCTACCCTCTCCAAAGCAAAAAACACAGCATCAATGGGACCAGACGGTGTCCCGGGCTGCATCCTACATGAACTCCAAGAAGAGCTAAACCCAAACATAAAACTACTGTTCAATCTCAGCCTTACTACAGGATATGTATCCAAAGAATGGCGTACAGCAACAGTGGTCCCTCTCCACAAAGGTGGTGCCTCAACGGATCCTGGAAACTATCGCCCCATAAGCCTGACTAGCTTGGTCTGCAAAGCTATGGAAAGGATCATCATGGACCTCATAAATAAAGGTATTGGGGACCTACAGACACTGGATCCTACCCAGTTTGGCTTTGTTAAGGGCAGATCCTGCCTCTTAAAACTGGTTGATTTCTTTGAAACAGTCACTAATGCCACTGACGAGGGGAAGGTGGTCCACACAGCCTACCTGGACCTTGCAAAAGCCTTCGATACAATACCCCACTCGGGCATTATAGATAAGCTCACCAGCTTAAATATAAACCCCTATGTTACTAGATGGGTTGCAAACTGGCTCAAGGACAGAACCCACATAGTTAGAATTGCTGGAGCCATGTCAGACTCCAAACCAGTTACAAGTGGCGTCCCACAAGGCTCAGTCCTGAGACCTCTGTTGTTCGGTATATATTTCTTGGAGGTACAGGCCAACACGGAAGGACTGTGGCTGACCAAGTTTGCAGATGACTGCAAACTGGGCGCCATAATCAACACTCCAGCCGACACAAGCATCCTTCAAAAGGGCCTCATAGAAACAGACAACTGGTGCCAGACCCATGGCCTGAAGCTAAATGCCAAAAAGTGTATAGTCATTCCCTTTGGCAAAAACAAAGTGCCCACAAATTACCACATAGGTGGTAATCCATTAAGTACAGAAGAAGTAATTAGGGACCTGGGGACCCAAGTTGATAGCAATCTCTCATTTGACAACCACGTGGCCAAAGTGGTTAGAAAAACATTTTATATAGCCCACCTAATCATGAAGGGATTCACATCTAGATTAGGGGAGGTCATCGTGTCTTTTTACTCATCCCTCAGCAGGCCCATAATTGGGTACAATGTCCCTTTTGGGATGTACCTTACCAGACACCTGCAGCAACTGGAAAGATGCCAAAAGTACCTCACCAAGAGGATCAAAGGGCTCAAACAGATGCCATATGCTGCCCGGTTAAAGAAACTCCAGCTCTACTCAGTGGCATACCGCCTGCTCAGAGGCGATCTGTGCCTGACGTATAAAGCCATGTCCAACCCGGAATTAATGGACATGCTGCACCTCTGAAAATCCAAATCCCATCGAGCTATGCGCTCGAGAGACTTGAACCTCAGCACTGAAATAAATAGGACATGCTGGAGGGACAGATTCATAACCCAGAGGCTCCCTTCACTCTGGAATAAAATCCCAGTCCAGGTTAGGCTGAGTCCCTCATTGACTCTCTTCAAGAGGAATCTTGATGAGTGATGGGAGATCGTAGGTTTACCCCGGGTATCACTTCTGTGTCACTGTTAGACAGAGGCACAGTATACTAACCTCGAAAAAGGGCATAGCAAAATTATTTTAAAATGGGTGGCGAAAGCCAAACACACTCTGGCTAGGCTTATAAATGCCTTAGGGCAGATAGCCTAGTATGAATCTATGAACCTATGAACCTATGAACCTATGTCTTGCTTCCTCCCATCCTTACCCACACCACTCATAGGATGCAAGGATGTCCAGAACTCATAACACAGCAGTGATTCTACTCAAACATCTACACTAACATTTAGAATGTTTACACAACTGTACTATGCTTACCATATGAGTCACTGCTACAATATAAGTTCTTATCCTTGGGAAAAGTAGGGACTGTCCCCACAAGATGGAAGGAAGAAAGAGTTCATAGCAGGCCCTGTGGAACATCAGTGGTGAAGGCTGCCATGCTCCCCGAATTAAGGCTCTTATTGTGGTGATTGGAGAGGGTGTGAATTTTTGTTGATTTTGCTTCTTCGCAAATATATTTAGTTAATGCATCCCAAAAGAAGGCTTTTGTGTTTGCAGCTGGCATGGTAGAATGGCCCTTGTAGATGTCTTCCATTGGATTTGTAAGAAAACTTGATACAGTTTGTTATCATTTGGACACAGATTGGAGATAAGCCTGACTTGTCTGTCTAGAATGATGGAAACAAATAACTGCTCTGACTACCTGAGTTCATTAGTCCTTGCCAGATAACAGCTGAGTTGTCTGCAAACATCCAGTAAATACAAGATCCTTTCTCATTTTGTCTGAGGATTAAGATTTAAAAAAACAAAAATGGTAGGGGAATAAACTGGTTAAATGCCAGCTAAGACATCACCCCTGGTATGAAGAAAGGGTTGGTTCTAAAGCTCACAGAATCTCTATGTGAAGGCATAATATGGCTCTTTGTAAATCAGTGTTTGAAGCTTAGTTGAGTTAATGGCCACCAAAGATAAGGTTTCCTGGACTGAATTTAGGTACCATGGAAGATCTGGTCTCATGAGTGGGATAGAGTTAGTTTTCCAGGACAAAATGAAGGTCAAAACGTGAAGAGACTGCTTTTCTAAATATGTAAATTGCAGGACTCCTTGAAGATCAGATTCACTGGAGTGCAAGTCAAAATGGGTGGGTCCATGGGATGGGAAGTTCAAAAGTCTGACAAATGTACTTTAGTGAACCTATGAACCTACTGAAGTGTAAGAGGTACTGCCTGGAGAGGTTTGCTAGGTATTCAAGGACTGCTAGATCTGTGGTTGTAGCTGTGGAGATTAATCTAGATTAACTTCTTCCACTTAGCCAAATATAATTTCCTAGTACTGAGCTTTCTTACAACCAGCCTCCCTGCCTCTAGCATCTTCTGTTACTTGAGAAAGACCTTAAGGTTTCACTCCTAAAGTGCATTTCCTTATTATAGATTGTGTAGTACACAGGAGATTATGTGCTTATCTCTTAGGCACCCTTAGACAAAAAAAGACACTACAGGTGGAAAGCTCTTGGTGGAATTTGTATTTCACAGACACACTTGCTAGAATATCACAGACCTCAAATTCAGAATGCTCAAATAGGTAGTTTAACAATACAATCTTAGTAACAGAAGTAAGAATTCCAAAGGGGCACTTACAGCTCCAAAAATCACCTTGGATGGGATTACAGGCAGATACACTGATGAACAATTACTTCCAACAGCAAAAAAAGAACTGGCTTGTGATAGCTGTTGTGTAATTATAAAATGGTTTCCCCTACTCTATTTTGTATTAAGTTTCATTTTTCTTATACTTGCTATGTGCGGTTCTGAAAAATATAATGTACATGAATAATTGATTGTTCCAGCACAAATGTTTCAGCTACAATCGCAATCGCTTTGTGTTACTGCAAGATCCTTGAAATGTAAGAGCCTAAGAATCTCTATAACCAGATTTATTTAGTTTAGATAATAATGGAATATGAGATTTTCACATAAATTATAATATTTCCAGACTGTAGCAGCTTAATAATTAATATATAACTAAAAGTAGTTTTCCATTCTTCCTGCATGACAGTAATTGTCAAAGGTTAATGTTGTTTTTCCTAATTAAATGTACAGGAAATTACTTGTATTTTTCGAACAAAACTACAATAAAAAAGGGCTTTACTGGAGTCCATTCACCAGTCAGACTTGCAGCTCACTGGACTCCTAACAGACAGAAATCTATGTTAAGCCAAGCATGCAGGTATATATGTAGCTGCTTGAATAGGCAGCGAGGTAAAGGCTTACAGTATTCTGCTGGAGTCCATGTTTTGTCTAATAGCTTTGGACTAAGTTGTTTCACAATTTATTTATTTATGTATTTATTTATTTATTTATTTAATTTATTTATATTTGTTTACCGGGAAATTTCGACTGGATGCAGGTCCTTTTTCAGCGGATGCCTGGGGAGAAAAGCTCCACATCATGTACATGATAAATAGACATACAAAGTCTATAGATCTATATAGCAATCTATATAACAATATAAATAATCAGTTAAAAGGAAAAAAACATTGAGTTATTTCTTTTTTAATACAATTTAAAGTAAGTTTTCAATTTAAGAAGTTTAGTAGAATGACAAAAAAGCAAAACTGACACAATAATACAACTGGCAAAGCTGCAAAGTAGCACGTCAGTGAGTTGATGAAGTGGATTAATGAGTACATTGAAAAACGATAATGTGCCTGCCAGTCATAATGGATGGCCTAGAGCAGTGATGATGAACCTATGACACTCATTTCAAAGGTGACACGCCACAACATTTTGGGTAACACACCAGCGTCCACCAACACCCGAGTTACCATGGAAATTGAATGAACAAAAATACAAGAAATATGTGACCCTGTGATTATCTATTAAAACTCAGCAACAAAAAAGTCATTAACTGATATTAATCAAATCAAATGCAGTGTATTCTATATTTTTATCAGTTCAATTCAAAATTACTATCAAAAGTAAGGTAATTTTTTGGTGCACTATTTTTAAGCCCAATTATCAGTGTGCATATCATTTTCTCTATTGTAAGTCACTGATTTTTCTTTTACTTTTATAATACACAGCAGCACACCTTGATTGGACTGTGTTTTTTTAAAATAAATGAATATATAAAGAATCGTTTCTCTTTTGGTCACGGGGGGGGCTGGCATGCCAGCAGAGTCAAGGTAGGCATTTTCCAAAATTTCGACACACCAAACCCAAAAGGTTCGCCATCAGTGACCTAGAGGGACAGTAAAACTTCAGCTATTTAACACAATGGTAAATATCACCATTCACCACCTAAATAACCAATGCTCAGTTAACATACAAGCAAATAACATAAATGTGAAGCTACTTTATCGAACAGCTCAAAGAGATGCAGCAGGGCTTTGAGGAAGATAGGAAGAATAAATAAAGGAGAATTATAGCTATATTTAATATGAATACCAACAGTATTACAGATGATTTTAACTGTCGCATTATTTTACTTCCAACCTGATGGCAGAAAGAGACACTATGCCTTTCTAATCTGAACAACTATGAAGGCAGCAACTTCCCAGTGTGTGTACTTTCCATTATGAAGAGGAATAGTTCACCACTGCTGGATGGGCCTTTTCAAGCAGTACATTGAGTAACCAAAGTTGAGTCCATGTCAGCAAATGGCTGTTAGGAGATCTCACAGTGAATGAAATCTTATGCCTAGTAGAGGTCATATATGCTATGAAATGGCGACATTGGCCAGTGACAAGGTATGTACAAAAGTACATGGTCAATTATACGTTTGCCTTAAATAAGTCATTGTAGAGCCAGTTTAATGCAATTATTTATTTTATAGCTCATAGTGTATATTAATATTAAAACTCATTAGTAAGAAAAAAATACCTGATGTCTTATTTAAGCTCAAGGTTTCTACAACTGCTATAATCAGCAAAATATATTTTAAAGTAAAAAATGCAGTGAATTTAACATGATATTTTATAAATAAAACAATAAATACCCACTTAGCCATTATTTGAGTTAGCATCTACAGGAGAGAATGAATGTTAAATGGGAAGTTAAAGCATCCCTAAAGCTAGGAAGAGTAGGGAGACTTTATCAGTAAAATAGTTACAATTTCTTCTTTCTGATGCCCACTTTACTCTGTACCTGCACTCTTGCTGTTTTACTCTTTTTGCAGTTATATTCTGTTATGATGATCCACAGACATCAGGCCTTGATATGTCCCACAAAGTCTGAATAACCACCCCATTCTGCAATGTGTTTTCAGGGTTAGTATTCTAACATCACTACTAGCAAATAATTTGAATTGGGATGTCAGGTGCCACTACTTCATTCTCATATAAATTAGCTTATTTTCATGTCTGTTCCTGAAGAAACAATCTGCATATAATACAATGTCCAATGAGACAAAGAGTAGGTATACAAATGATTTACAGGGAAAAAGCTCAATGCAAATGCCATCAAAACAATGCAGAGCTCAGAACCGTCCCACAAATCAGAGATGTTCCTGAACCTAAAAGGTATAACAATGAATGTTTAATCACTACTATGTACCTTTTAGACATAGTGATATCATCCACAGAAGAATAACAGGACATTAGTCATGTTATACAAGTTCCCTAGTCCTGAGAGCAGACAGATCCTTGCAGAAAGAAATGCCACATGCTGACTGCTGTCTTTTGCGTCTGCTGTAACTAGTAAACTCACACGTTTGCAGATCCTACAGGGCAAGATTCTCAGATCTATTTGCTTTTGGTTCCAATATTCATATACCATTGCAACCTACAAAGGCTACACTTGCTGCTCACAATAAAACAGAAAACACGTTTTATTTTTTATACTTACTTTCAGGGGTCAGTTCCTGACACTTACAAATGCGACCGCTGCTACAACTCCATCCTGCACACAATGATTCTTCTCACAAACATCTGAGCCAATCACAGAACTTGATTCAAAATCAGTGGCAAGTCCTTTTGTTCTAAATCCCACCCCTTGGAATACCTTTTTTCCAGTAATGTACCTAACTACCTTAACCACAGTAGTGAAATCTGATGTGATAAAATTTGTAGGAGCAGCTCCAAACACCAGATCCATGGGTCTTCAGCATCCTTCCTTCTTAACTGAATGCACCTACTTCTCTGTCCATGAACTGCTGCTCCCCGCCAGCTACTGTGCATATCTTTCTGTTATAATGTTACATTAGAGTGTGTCAGCGTGACTGAATGCTACTTCTGCTGCTACATTGACTTCTATATTACCTTGCTCTCTACAGATACATAGGATTAAAAAAATATATAGCTCATGTTCTCTCCAGCTGCTGCTATTCACTTATTTACTAGCTGTTTCACTAGGGTGGCATGCCTACTAGGCTGTTTATACAACCAGTGAAGTTCAAGCTAATTTTAAGGTTTTTATTCCTGTCTATCAATGAGACACATTGATCCTCTCAATCTCCCTCTCGAGCGCTTTCACAGTCACTATCTTCTTTTTCTTTCGGCTGTTCCATTAGGGGTCGCCACAGCAGATCATCTGTTTCCATGTCTTCCTGTCCTCTGCACCTTGCTCTGTCACACCAACCTCCTGCATGTCCTTTCTCATTACATCCATAAACCTTATCTTCGGCCTTCCTCTTTTCCTCTTACCTGGCAGCTCCATCCTTAACATTCTTTTCCCAATATACCCAGCATCTCTCCTCAGCACATGTCCAAACCAACGCAATCTCGCCTCTCTGGCTTTGTCTCCAAACAGTCCAACCCGGGCTGACCCTCTAATATACTTATTCCTAATCCTGTCTACCTTCGTCACACCCACTGCAAATGTTGACATCTTTAACTCTGCCACTTCCAGCTCTGACTCCTGCCTTTTTGTCAATGCCACAGTCTCCAACCCATATAACATAGCTGATCTCACTACCCTCTTGTAGACTTTTCCTTTCACTCTTACTGGTACTCGTCTGTCACAAATCCCTCCTGACACTCTTCTCCACCCACTCCACCCTGCCTGCACTCTCTTTTTCACCTCTCTTCCATACTCGCCATTATTCTGAACTGTTGATCCCAAGTATTTAAACTCATCCATCTTCGCCAACTCTACTCTCTGCATCCTCACCATTCCTTTATCCTCCCTCTCATTTACACACATAAATTCTGTCCTAGTCCTGCTGACCTTCATTTTTCTCCTGTCTAGAGCATATCTCCACCTCTCCATGATCTCCTCAACCTGTTCCCTACTCTCACTACATATCACAATGTCATCTGCAAACATCATAGTCCATGGGGACTCCTGTCTGATCTCGTCTGTCACAAGTGGAGATCCAATTGGAGTACCCACTCAGGCTTTTATAGTGAACAGGCAGATCCTGAGTGTCTCCTCCAACTGCATCTTCCATCAGGAATTGTGGCACTTCACATACACACAAAAAAAATAGAGATTCTCTGTCATGTTTTGATATCAGAAAATGTACTGCCAAATGAAACACAGTAAAATGAGTACTCAGCTGTGTACTGTTTTTCTGTACTTTTTTTTGCACCAGGTTTGTACTGTGGGTCAGCCCCCTGTGTCAAAGTCCACCACTGAAACAATTATTTTTCTAGCAGTTATGAATATGAGAAAAGAATTCATGTCTACAAAAACATCACTCAACTCCAACACTAAAACTGTAGCTTTTGGAAGTCCTCCAGAAAGCCACCAATCACCTTACAATTTAACTATAGAAACAACCCCCATCTTCAAATACCTTTGAAAACCTAGGATTATTTCTTGATTAATCTGTAAACTTCCATTTCAACATAAATAGAGTGAGAGCAAAACTAAATTCCCTTTTCTTCTGAGCTAAAAAGCTCCTTTCTTCTACCTCAGCCAGCTAGAGCAGCCATCATCAGAGGAGCTCTCCTCTCTCATCTAGAAAAAACTGCTCATTTTCGTATCTGCTGTCAAGAAAACCACCACCACACTCCAAACAGTCTCCTTCAGCATCTGCTGATTGTTACAAACTCACCTTTTCATAAGCACCACTGTATTGCCCTAGAAAAAAGTTAAATGGTCACCCATAAAACAAAGCTCTAACCTACTATTAAGATTCCAACCCTACAAGTTACTCCAACACCAAACAATTTACTCCTCTTACAGATAATCCTCATGAGAAAAACCCTCATACAACCTGAAACAGTACTCACAAGCCACACCAGCACTCATTATTCCTTTGAACCCAACTCCACAGTATTGCACATGCATTCTCATCTTAGGCACTTAGTCTTTGGCAAGCTCCTTCCATTGACCGAAAGGAAATCAACTCTTACTCCAAATTCCAAATGCAACTCAGAAAGCAACTCATCTTCCAAGTCAAATGCTTCTGCTTCAGCACAGGGCATATCCCTATCTCTTTGTCAGAATTACTGAATTACTAAGTAGAGCTTTGCTAATACAAGGAGGGACAGGAGTAAAACTTACATGCCCATTTCTGTTTATATCCTGCAAACCCACCTGCTAGATACTAAGTTATGCTTATATAATTAAAATTCCCTAGTCAGCAAAATACACATCAGTCGGGCATCCACTCACCTTAGTCTGAGATCATGGCTCCACAGACCACTTCCTCACCTTATGTCTCCAACTTATTAGCACTAGGTAAATTAGGTAAATTGAGGCAGTGTTTTAAATGCTTAATGCAAACTAGTAACCGTTTACTTCTACCTTCACTACAGTCCACTTTTCGGGGGGTGCAAATACCTACTTATGTTGGAGAACAGCCTCTGTTAGTCCTATGCACAGTACCCAGAAGGTTGTCATAGCCTACATCCACCTTGCACCTGCATGCCACTCATTAAAAAGCAGTCTTCTTAAGTTGAAGTACTTAAGAAGTTTCTCACCAAGCATAAGAAGCCTCCAAGGTGAAATCACGACTCTCAAACTCCTCAGCAGCATAATGTAACTTCACATTCTACACCTTTATCACCACTCAGAGGAGGCATTATACCAGCCCACCTGAAACCTTTAGGCATCATTGGCCAGCCAAAATGCAAGTTCATAGTGAAACACTGAGATACTGCACTCACCACACCTTGCAAAGATGAGGTGATGGTGAGAAGCCTCTCAGGAGACAAGATATGACAGGTGTATAGAGCTCTCATGTCCCTTCACCCCAGATATGCATAGAATCTGATTTGAGTGTGAATGACTTAAAAAACACATCCCTATAGTATATAAAGAAAGACATGACAGCACGCTCAGAGTGTACATCCAAGGCTGGTATAAAGCCAGTCTTGACCAATATCCTACCTTCATTGAAAATCATGCCTCAGTATCAACAAAAGACAACTGATTTCAACAGTTGGCTCAGCTAATGGTGTCATTCTAGGGTGCCACAATGTATGTCAGCCTGAAGGAAGATGGTTGACTGTCTTATTGTTTCACCAGAGATGGCCTGCACCTTTCACTTCAGGGCTTTTGTATACTGCCAGGACTTTCTCTCTCCCTTAGTTCCTTTTTAGGCAACATAAACTTGTGTCATCTACCAAACTATACAAACCAAACCAGGACAAAATAAGTATGGTGCTGCTCAATGCTAGAAGTCTAGATAAGAAACTGCCCTCCTTAGCAGCCTTCTTTACCTGAGATAATGCAGGCATCAACCCTGGCTCCATTGTATAGACAGATGGAGTGAGCCCTTGCTATTACACAGACAACTGGTATACTGGTCAAGGTGTTTACCTCACAGACAAGTGGTACAAGGTTTGATTCTCACTAAGGAAATTGTATAGGCTTAAAGTGGTCCACAAGGGCAGCTAGCCTAGTGCTTACATAGAATCTATGAGACTTACTAGTGGCTCGTACACTGGAGAAGCCTGGTAGGAAAGACAGGTTTTGCCAGCTCAGCTACTAAGGGAGGGAAGTACAGGGGTCTGTCCATGATAAAGACACATCTCTGGTGATGAGCATACCTCTCAACTGTCCAGATTTTTCCCTCACATTTTTGGTCTATTCTCATACAATTTGTGGTTTTCTGGAAAATCATTGGGATGATAAGAAGACTGACATCACTATATAATGACATGCATTTGAGTTTCAGACTTCAATAAATAAATAATAAATAATAAATAAATAAATCCTCCAGAAAATGCATGTTAACACAAAACCTGTTATTCTAGCAACTTGCTAAGTTTATAAGAGCAATATTTGAAGTCTGTCCTTATTTTTGGGACTTTGACCCCCATTATATCAGGCTTTGTCCAGATTTATTTATTTATTGACTGATTAATTGATCAGTTGATTGATTGATTGATTGACTGATTGACATTTGATTACCGGGAAAGTCTGACTGGGTAGAAGCCCATTTTCAGCAGAGGCGCGGTAAGAAAAGTTACCTGTTCACATTTACCGATACAGTTTATCCTGGATTTGGGCAAGAACACAGACAGATTTTACCTAGGAAGTTTTTCAGAGAGGTTTTGAAAGATGGATGGGAGGATATAAACCTGATGGATAAAGGTAAGGAATTCCAGTCCTTAGTAATGTTGTAATGTTGTACGACTACAGACAATGCCCAGCAGATTTGCTAGGTTTGCAGACAGACACAAGTTTTTGGTCACTGGATTGCAATGACTGACTGGGAACATAGTTGTGTAAAATGATTTTTAGTGCTGGGCAGGCAGATAGATGCTGGATAATTTTATAGGTGGTAAGAAGTTGTGTATATGTTAGCTGATGTGGCAGTTCTAACTAATTTAGGCTTTTCAGTGCTATACAGTGGTGGGTTCTGAAAGGGGTATGTGCTACAAATTTAGCAACTTTGTTACAGCATTGTTTGACTTTTAATTTTTGTGAAGCCTGGAGGTTAGTAAGGATAGGAGCACCATAAAGAAGACTGGGGAGGAGATAAGTAGTGGCAGGTGAAGTTTTAGTTGCATCAGTGAGAACGTTTTTGGCTCTGTAAAGAATCCCTATTTTTTGATGAGTTTTTCTTATGCCATTTTGTATATGCAGGCTGAATGTAAGATTATCATCCACTATCACCCCTAATAGTTTGCTATGAGAAGTGACTTCAATGGTTGTACTATCAAGCGAGAGGACTTTAAATTTAGTTTTTTCATGAGAGAGGTATTTGGGGGGAAAAGTAGTGGTTTGGTCTTTTTTGGGGTGTGCATGAGTTGTGAATTATGAAGCCATGTTTTAGTGGCTGTTAAAGCTTCCTGAGAATTTTTTTGGAGGTGTACCATGTTGTCAGATGTCCAAATGGGAGTGGAATCATCTTTGTGTATTGTATTCGGGTGGCCTGTTATGTGAAAGTATACAGAGTGTTGGTGAAAATGTTAAAGAGGAGCGGACCAAGAATAGAGCATTGTGGTGCACTGGTGGTGACTGGGAGGTAAGGAGAGAGTGTGAAGTGCCATTTTATTGACTGATACCTACTGGACAGTAGGTTTGCTGCCTCTTGTGATGCTGAAAACCAGACTGAAAGTACACCCAGGCCCAACCCATCTCCACCCACATCCACACCTATTTTATGACAACATTGTATACATCATTAGGGTGGAACATCCTTTTTAGTCCATTTTTATGTACCTAATCTTGGTTGTGGAATTCTTTTTTTTTCTTTTTTTTTTTTGTAGAGTATTTTGGACTCTACCACATTGCTTCAGCGAAGCTTTTTTGTGAAAAAAAGACAGAACTTGCTTTTTAACAAACTCCGGTATTCCGTGAATGCCTCTAAACAGAATACTGGAGTTTGTACAGTGCTTTCTAGACTACTGGAGAATCATTCTGATTTCCAAATAGTTCGGAAAAATACCAGATAGGTGGCAAACCTATTGGACAGGTAGCTTTTGAACCACAGAAGGGTGGGCTAATAGAGACCTAGTGAGGACATTTGAAGTAGAAGTTTGCTGTGACAAACAGTGCTGAAGGCTTTAGACAAGTCTATAAATAAGGAAGAGACTAGCTTGTTATTATCTCTAGCTTTATTGACAGTATCTATATAGGTTAGAAGGGTGGTGCTAGTACTACGGGTATGAAGGAAGCCATGTTGTGTAGCATTAAGAGGTTGAGTGATATGGTGATGGAGATGTGCTGGAGAAGTCTAAATCTCAAAGTGCACTCACTCAAAGCACTCCTTAAAATGGAGAACATCGACATTTATGCTGTAAAAGAGACCTGGTTCAAGGCAGCACAAAGCACCCCTACACTGCCAGGCTATAACTCTTTCCACACCTTTCAGCTCCAGAACTTGGACTGAAGCTCCAAAGGTGGTGGTGTTTCCATATTCATAAAGGATGTGCACACCTCCAAACTGGTAGCCCAATATAATGCATCAGAGATACTTCAGGTGCGGCTAACACTGGGTAAGACAGCGATTCAGGTTGGAAGACCCACACTCCACGTTCCTAAGCACCCTGGAGAATATTAGGGTCCAACCTAACACTCTCATACTATACTAAGTTCCTCAAAGTTGACCATCCAGTAATGGCTCGAATAATAGGGATACCTAAGATCCACAAATCCCTGACCAAGCCACCCTTTAGACCCATAGTATCAGGTTCAAAATCTAAGACCTACAACATAGGAGTGACCATTGACAGATGGACTAAGCATATTTACTCCAATGTACCTTTCATAATTAGTGATTCATGGGATTTTTTGGCTAAGCTTACCCCTGATCTATGGACTGAACAAAGCACACTAATTACGATTGATGTATGTGACTTATTTTCCTGTATACCCAAGGATGAAGGACTCGAAAGGTTTACAAATAGTCTAAGAAAATTTTCACTCATGTCCTGGGACAAAATTAACTTGATTGTCGATATGATGGGTATAGTCATGGATAACAATTTTCTCACATTTGAGGGAGAGTTTTTCAGACAGACGAAGGGTGTTGCTATGGGGGCATCTTGTGCCCCCATTTTTGCCAATCTCGTGATGTCTGATTGGGAGAATGAATTTATTACCACCTGTGAATTTTCCAGTTATATCACCTTTTATGTGAGATTTTTGGATGACATATTTATCTTATGGAAAGGACCGGAGGATAAAATAGCACAGTTTATTGAATACATCAATGGTACGACCAATTTCCTTAAGTTTACTCACAATACCAGTAGTGTGGGTCTTGCCTATTTGGATGTTTATATAGGGTTAACAGATGAGGGCTTTACTTCCAAGATTCACCGTAAAAGTACATTCTCTAACGACTACTTGTATTTTGGAAGTGAACATCCACCACACATTTTCAAGAATATTATTAAGGGTCAATGCATCAGATGTGCAAGAATGTCATCAACCAGAAAATGTATGGAAGAAGAAATGAATCTTCTAGCGAAATTATTTGAAAATAGGGGGTACCCCAATGTCATGATTAAGGACACTATAGAATATGTAACATCACAATGGGGACTTAAATTCAAACCTCTATTAGGTCATGTTAGAGAAATCAAAGGAAATGCACATCTTGAGAAAGGTAACATGGGTAGGACATGTGTTCTGACATACACCCCTTATTGTGTTATGATCCAGGATATTCTTAAAAAATATTGGGACATAATAACTATCACAGATGCCCACAAAAAGATCCTAGGTGACCAACCTAGGATTGTTTACAAGATTGGTCCCAATTTAAAAAAGTTATTGGAAACTTCAAAGCCAATAATGGGTGAACCTAATTTAGGAAAGGTATCCACTAGGAAGTGTGGAAGATGCAACCAATGTCAATACATCAATACAAACAGTGTTATTGTTTTGGACGACATCAATCACACCAGAATAAGGAGTATAGGTGGTAATTGTTGCACCAAACATATAGTGTATTTAGCTCAATGTAAACAATGTTCAGCCTATTATATAGGCAAAACTGAAAGGGAGTTAAAGAAACGAATTTACGAACATTATTACAGAATTAAGAAAATGGACAGTAAAAATGCACTATATAGACATATCAAAAAATGTGGTGAAGAACATACTTTTTTATTCTTTATCATAGATGAGGAGAAAGAAATACCATTTGGGGGTGATTGGAAGACCAGATTAGCCTGTAAGGAGAGCAAATGGCAGATTTTGACAGATTCAACTAGAAGTCCAGGTATTAATGATTTCATTAGCATTAAACCTTTTTAATATTGGATTCATAATTTCTCATTATTTAAAGTTTTAAACAAAATGTTCTTATTCCAGCTTTTTATATTCAAGCATTTTTATTTGAGTATTTTATATTTAGCACACATTTTTTCACCATTATTTTATATTATTTATATATTTACATTTGGAGTGTATGTCTCTTCAAATGAAAGTTTAAATGTTGGCGCCAAAATGTGTTTTTAATGAATGTTTTTTGTTGTAAGCACTAGTTCTGAGGAAGTCTGCGTTTGTGCAGATGAAAGCGCTCAACTAGTGCTACCGACACTTGTCTTTGATGCTCATTAAAGGATTTAGTTTTTCAAAACCGTGGGATATGTGTTTTTGTACAACCTCACCTTTAAGATTGTGACAGTACCAGTTTTTCTTCGTTACGTTTTATTCTCTGCACTCAGTTGTGTTTTTGCCTTTACAAGTGCATCTGCTTTTGGATTTCCAAGCAGCGGATTGAAGTGTGTATCCATTTGTCACGCTTGGCTACAGTGCTGATTTTACAATTTGCTCATTTGTGTACCAGCTCCTTTTAACTGATTCTTTTGTCTTTATTTGGAGCCAGTTGCCGCTATCCCAGCTACGTTCCACCGTTGCTTCAGCAGTAGCTGCTTTTTCCCGGTTGCTATTTTCGTATTCACGTGTAGAATACTGGAGTTTGTACAGTGCTTTCTAGACTACTGGAGAATCATTCTGATTTCCAAATAGTTCGGAAAAATACCAGATAGGTGGCAAACCTATTGGACAGGTAGCTTTTGAACCACAGAAGGGTGGGCTAATAGAGACCTAGTGAGGACATTTGAAGTAGAAGTTTGCTGTGACAAACAGTGCTGAAGGCTTTAGACAAGTCTATAAATAAGGAAGAGACTAGCTTGTTATTATCTCTAGCTTTATTGACAGTATCTATATAGGTTAGAAGGGTGGTGCTAGTACTACGGGTATGAAGGAAGCCATGTTGTGTAGCATTAAGAGGTTGAGTGATATGGTGATGGAGATGTGCTGGAGAAGTCTAAATCTCAAAGTGCACTCACTCAAAGCACTCCTTAAAATGGAGAACATCGACATTTATGCTGTAAAAGAGACCTGGTTCAAGGCAGCACAAAGCACCCCTACACTGCCAGGCTATAACTCTTTCCACACCTTTCAGCTCCAGAACTTGGACTGAAGCTCCAAAGGTGGTGGTGTTTCCATATTCATAAAGGATGTGCACACCTCCAAACTGGTAGCCCAATATAATGCATCAGAGATACTTCAGGTGCGGCTAACACTGGGTAAGACAGCGATTCAGGTTGGAAGACCCACACTCCACGTTCCTAAGCACCCTGGAGAATATTAGGGTCCAACCTAACACTCTCATACTAGGCGACTTCAACTACCCCTCCATTAATTGGGAAAACTACTCATGTATCAATATACTTGCTCAATATTTCCTGGAGTCCATTAATTTCAATGCCCTGGACCAGCTCGTTCTTACCCCAACTAGAGGTAGCAACATCCTTGACCTGGTCATTACTAACATGGGCAACCATTGCTCTACACCAATAGTCAGCTCTTCCCTGGTTAGATCCGACCACAAACTAATCACCTTGGAAATCCACCTCCCGCCCTCCCACCCACCCACAAAGGTAACCACCATGAAAAATTTCTCCAAGGTTAACTTTGGGCTCCTTAAAACAGAGGTGGCTAACTTCACGGCACCCATGCAAATGGGGAATAGTCGCTTGACTGCCGAATCATACACCGATGCACTGTACGATCACTTACACAAATGCATGGATCTCGCCGTACCCAATAGAACCAAAACACTCTCCTCCAAAAAATGGAAGCCAATCTGGTGGTCCCCTGCCATAAACAAACTCTACAACAGAAGGAGGATACTGATGCAGAATGAGGTGAAGTCCCAAGACTGGAAAAACTCCCTTATCAGCCTCAACAAAAAGTTGAGATCCTTCATCAAATCCTCTAAAGCTAGCTATGAAATCAGAATTGCAGCAGACAGTAAAGACAACCACAAGGCCTTCCTTAGTTATGTAAAGAATCTCCACAGCAACACCCAGATTTGCTCTGAGCTACTGCACAATGGTACCTCCTATACTGAGCCAACAGATATTGCCAATATACTGGCTGACAGATTCAGTGCCAACTTTACCCCTCTCCCCCCTCAAAGGACCAATCACAATAACAGTAGACTGCCAGGAACTCAGTATTACTGCTGCACGGGTTAAAACAGCACTGTCCAAGGCCAAGAATACAACTTCTATGGGACCTGACAATATCCCTGGCTGTGTTCTACATGAGCTACAGAGTGAACTGGCACCTCACCTGTGTGCCCTGTTCAATCACAGCTTTACCTCAGGCTTTGTCCCTACCAAATGGCCCACTGCTAGTCATCCCTTTCCACAAAGGAGGCATGATAGGAGGATAAAATAAAGAATGTTAAATGTGATGAAGAATATTACTGGAGAGTTATAGATGAATAAAGTCTCTATACAAGTATTATCTACGAGTTAGGTATGGAAGCTGTTAGATTTTTTTCTAGATGATAGTCCTGTTAACAATTATGTGATGGAATTATTATATTTTTGTTTGATGAATAATTTTTTTGAGTTTAATAAGCTCATTTACCATCAAGTACAAGGTGCTGCCATGGGTGCATCTTTTGCACCCATGTATGCTAACCTGTTCACGGGCCTTTTTGAAGTTGAGTTTTTGTATAGATTTATTTTTTTTAATAGTTATGTTATTTTATATTGTAGATATGGAGGTGTTGAAATAGCCCCCCAGTTTATAAATGATTGAGATGCAAATCATTTTCAAATAAAATTTGACGGCTTACAGATAGGAAAAACAGTTAACTCTCTTGATGTCACTTTGACTATTGGGAACAATAGTATAGTAACTAACATACACAGAAAGGGAATTGGAGATTATAATATTTTGGATAGTAGTAGTTTTCACCCACCACATACATTGAAGGCACTACCTTATAATGAATTATTGAGAGTTAGCAGGCTATGTAATGATGAAATGGGTCTAGAAAAGGAAATAATAAAAACATGTATTAACTCCAAGCAAAGGGGGTATGATGAAAATGTTACTTTAGATGCCCTTCATAAAATAATAGATACTAGCTTACTTCATAATAGGCCTTTAGCAAATAAGATAAATAGAGAATTTAATACTGTGCAGGAGTGTAGAAAAGTTTATTTTGTTACTGTATATAATATTCTAAGTGAGAAAATTATTGATGTCATTAGATATTATTGGCCCTATTTAATTAATATGGAAGGGGTAAAAAATCTTTGTAGAACTGTAAATATCTCTTTTAAGAGAAGTAGAAATATTAAAGACATGGTGGTACACAATGGATTTGTTTTACCTAGTGAAAAAGTAAACCTACAGTTTGTGGAATTTGGCACCTTCCCTTGTGGAAAGTGTTTGGTGTGTCCCCACATTACCAAATGTTTTGAAAAAAATAAATGGCGTATTGTGAATTTATCTGGGGTTGATTTAAGTGAAACTGAAATATCTGTTTTGAAGTATGGTCTAAAGTTTATACTCACGACAGACCAAGTAAAGTAAAAACTAAACCAAACCAAAAGAACAGAAACCTTCCAGTCACTCTCCGGTAGATAAAAAAGTCATTAAAATGTCATACATTCTCAAGGAACGTAAATTACATTCCACACTTTATTTTAAGCTTAAAACATCCAGCTTTTCGTCGATTAATGGAAACCAACGCCCTCAGAATGGAAAACACGTCATGGACATTCAAAACCTTACTTATAGTATTAACTCCCCTCACATGGTTTATATAACAAAAAATTATATTAATACAATTCTGAAAAAACATCTGGTAAATTCAAGATATAATATATTGAACAAATAAAATAAAAACTGTAAAAGCTGTGAGCTGACAACATTTAAAACAATCAGTATGCTAAAATATTTAAAAATGTTTGAAATGTATATATGTATATACATATGGACACTGCGACCTCCAACAGCTGAATGCTCCATAAAATAATCTTGCGAGATCGCTACTCAGCAATGAAATAATACTGATAAATATGGAGATAGAATTAAAAAATGAAAATACAGAATGAAAGAACAAACTTCACGGTCGTTCAGTGATTATCAATAAGTGTCTAAGTATTGTTCTATATATGTCTAAATCACAATACAAAATAACATTGGGACGAAACATGAAAGTGGATTCTATTATCTAAACATTCCAGTATGCTACTATATGCGCTCTTATTATAGCCCATAGGTCATAGCATATTGGGCTAACCAAAAGACATGTATATAGGTATATAAGTATAATCTTATACTCTATTCTTTATATTTTTGTATTGATCATATTGTAATAAATTTGAATATGACTATGGAGTGTGAAATTTGCTTTAGAGAAGTTTTTTACTGTGGTTTTCTGGGAAGGGTTGGGGTCGGGATGTGAATATTCAGTGAGATCAGTTTATGGTCTGACCTTACCAGTGAGGGATACACTTCTGGTCTGGAGCATAGTGTCCCCATGTTGGTGATGATCAGGTCCAGTATGTTTTCCCCTCTTGTGGGAGTGGTAACAAGTTGTTCCATAGCATTTGAGTTTATGAATTCTAGGAACCTTTGGGCTAGGGTGTTGGAGCTAGAGTAATGCTCCCAGTCTGTTTGGGTAGTTGAAGTCACCCAATATAATGGTGGTTGGAGAGACCTTCATATTTTCCAGTGTTCTCAGGAAGGCCGAGTGGGGTTCCTGGGTTTGGGAGGGTGGTCTGTAGCAGGCTATAAACTGGAAGGCAGTTTTACCCACTGTTAGTTGCACATGGATAGTCTCTGATGCTTCGTGCTTTGCCACCAACCTGGAGGTGTGGGTATCTTTGATGAATATCGATACTCCCCCTCCTTTTGTGGTTCGGTCCAAGTTTTGGGGCCGAAAAGCATGGTATGAGGTATAACCTGGTAGTGCTGGGGTGCTCTCGGGAGCCCTGAACCAGGTTTCTGTTACTGCACAGATATCGATGTTCTCCATGCTAAGGAGAGTTTCAAGTGTGCATCTTGAGGTTTAGACTTCTGGCGTTGAGTAGCATTACTCTTAGTTTCTTATCCCTTGTGATACCTATGGAGGTGGGTTTGTCTTTTGAGCCTTGCCTAAAAAAGGCACTATGGGGGTAGCAAGAGCCTTTGCCAATATCCAAAAGTCCAGTGGTGACAGGTGCAAGCTGTCCCTAGCGAAGCATCGTGGCTTGTTGAGCATACCATCCCAGGCTGACAGGCATTGGATCCCCTTTGAATGACACCAGTACTTAATCCAATTGTTGAAATTGATCATCTTGTCTTCATATTGTGGCATCATTCTTAGTGAGGGTAAGATGATACTCAAGGTCAGGGTCATACCGGCCTGGGATACATGCTCAGAGAGCTCCTCTATGTCTCTTTTCATGTAGTCCAGGGAGGTACGTCTCAGGTCATTCACACCAGCATGGACAATGACTGAGTCATATTTTTACTTGCCTTGGAGTGACCTGAGTGCTTGTGTTATGTGGCGGATCCTAGCGCCCGACAGACTGCTCACCGTGACCTTCTCTTTGTTCAGCCTGGTGAGCGGGACGTCAGTGTGCCTGACAATAGAGTCACCTATTACAAGTGTATCAGGTGTGTTGTTTAGCCTTAAGGGCTGTGATTGTTCGGCTCACTGGCTTTGTGAGATATGTGTTGCACGTGTTTTGTTTTGGGGTAGCGGTTGCTTGGGTGTCTGCTTTGGAGGTCTCAATATGTGGATCCCCAAGATAGACCGATATTCAGTTAATTTCTCGATACTTCCTTGTATGTCTCGGAGGCTAAGATATCCTCCATTCTTCTGTTGTAATCGTCCACACTCATTGCTACCAGCCCACCTCCTTTGTCGGGTTGCATCACCCTGACAGAAGAGTTACATAATAGATCTAATAATGACCTTTCCTCCTTGTTAATATTAAATTTAGACATTTGTTTAGACCTAGGTTGGTATAACTGGTGGTGTATGTCAAGATCACAGATCTGTTCAAAAAGGCCCAACGAGGGATATAAAGGGGGATTATAGGTACTAGCTATATAAAAATCACCCTTTTCCCTCGTTAGATCACCCATTGATAACTGTAAATTTTGTTTTCTCACAAACAATTTCAAGTCTATTAGTGTTTTGGCCAAGTTCGCCCTCTTAGAAGGAACAAAAAAAGTCCTTTCGCTAATAATTCCACTAAAGTTTCGGTGAAGACAAAATCAGAAAAATTGTATATTTTAAAGTCTTGGCCAGTGTTCATTATTATATCACATGGACTCTGGAAAGGTTTGTCATGTCCTGCCTTTGTCAGATCTAATTTCTCCTGTTCCTGGACCTCCGGCCTTGGGACTGAGGTTGAGATGAGGCTGAGTTCCAAAAATTTTAACTCTCTGTCTCAACTGGGAGATTGTTAGACCTGTTCTGAGATACCAGACATTCACTATGTCAGACCTGATCCAATTGTTCACTGGCATCCTCAGATGGACACTCTGTTCCATGTGTGTTCACACCTGTTCTCAGACCAGTAATGTTGGCTTTGTCGAGTTGACGTGTTGGAAAAGCCAAATAATTCCCTTGGGACTTGGGGGGCTTAGGGTAAGCCATTCCATCTTTATAGGCTTTTACGTCCCTATGTAATTTCTTGAACTTATTTGCTGTGATTTTAGATATGTATTGGTCAATACTAGTGAACGAACGTTCATAATCATGCCTATACCTCAGGAAATTGGGATCATTCTTAATCTCTTCGTCCAGTTTGTTGATATCCATAGTCAATTCATAAGCAGCCAATTGATAATGCTTACATATTAAATTCAAAAGTTCAAAACCATGCCTATTAAAAAGTTGAATAAGATCCAGGTGGAAGGATGAACCCTCCACTAACCCTGTAGGGTATTGCCATGATCTGAGGCCTTTAGGTACTACTTTAGAATGTTGACATTCTCCAAAATACGCTATCTCTAATTGAATTTTCCTTAGTTTAATGAGTTTCTGATCAAACATATTCAATTTACTAGGTAAATCAATGTCTACAGACGTACCTTGTTCTGTACTATGGTTGTCATTTTTTTCATGAAAAGAGAAAGAGCGATTCAACCACTGGTTCAGGTTTCAAGACTTTGTAGTTAAATCCACCACTGGCAGTACACTCGATGTTTGAAGAGGGGCAGTGCCCTGGGGGCGATTGACATCCATTTGTAATTCCTCATTGACCCCAGCTCCTACCCCATCGTTGACTCTCATCAGCTGTTGGACATCATTGTAAAGAAGTTCGGGTCCCATTGACCCTGCAGGCAATGTAGTAAAATTACTTTCACCAATCAATTCGACACTATTAACCAGAGGAATGTTGGTAAAATTAGCCCTGGTGTTCTTTTGGGATCCTAGGCTATCCTCCACCCAGTTGGAAAGGGTGTTCACTTTTTGTGTGAGGAGTTCTATTAGCTGGGTTAAATTACCCGCTTCCTCCTCTGTAGATGACCCGATCTGCAAGACTGGCAAGGCTTCCATTACTAGAACAAACACTCACGACAGACCAAGTAAAATAAAAACTATACCAAACCAAAAGAACAGAAGCCTTCCAGTCGCTCTCACTCTCCGGTAGATAAAAAAGTCAGTAAAATGTCATAAATTCTTGAGGAACGTAAATTACACTCCACCCTTTATTTTAAGCTTAAAACATCCAGCTTTTCGTTGGTTAATGGAAACCAACTTCTTCAGAATGGAAAACACGTCATGGACATTCAAAACCTTACTTATAGTTTTAACTCCCCTCAAATGGTTTATATAACAAAAAATTATATTAATACAATTCTGAGAAAACATCTGGTAAATTCAAGGTATAATATCTTGAACAAATAAAATAAAAACTGTAAAAGCTGAGAGCTGACAGCATTAAAAACAATCAGTATGCTAAAATATTTTAAAATGTTTGAAATGTATATATGTATATACATATAGACACTGCGACCTCCAACAGCTGAATGATCCATAAAATAGTCTTGCTAGATCGCTACTCAGCAGTGAAATAATACTGATAAATATGGAGATAGAATTAAAAAATGAAAATACAAAATGCTTAATACTGAACAAACTTCACGGTCGTTCAGTGATTATCAATAAGTGTCTAAGTATTGTTCTATATATGTCTAAATCATAATACAAAATAACATTGGGACAAAACAAGAAAGTGGATTCTATTACCTAAACATTCCAATACGCTACTATATGCGCTCTTATTATAGCCCATAGGTCATAGCATATTGGGCTAACCAAAAGACATGTATATAGGTATATAAGTTTAATCTTATACTCTATTCTTTATATTTTTGTATTGATCATATTGTAATAAATTTGAATATGACTATCTCATACTACACTGTTCATATGGAAACAATGGAGGTTTAAATATAATAAAATGAATTAATATAAATAATGATATTGTTCGAAAAATATTGTTAAAAAATATTATTCGAAAAATGTAACCCTCCTGTTCTCATAGCCGGGGCTCTACATATGGTAGAAAAAAATCTATACAGTAAACAGAAGGTCGCCTATTCTGTCATAACAACATATATATTAACTATAAATATACATAAAAACAAATACCTGAAATTATAAAATGACTTGAATTTCGTCTTTCCAAACTCTTTAATTTGAGTAGACATGTTATAGACAACATACCATTTAGACCAGGGTGATGACAAGCATCCAGGTTCAGCTGCCATACCAATTCCTTCATCTCCAACCTCAGAGATTCCAGTCCCCCCTATTTTCTGATTGTATCTGATCAATAACAGAAAAAACAAATTCATGGTGGGGGTTCTCCATTATATGTTTGGTCAAGACATTCTCCATTTTTTTCCTTCCTAATAGCATACATGTGTTCATACATATGTTCCTGCAGTTTCCTATCTGTTTTTCCTATATAGAAAACTGGACAATGGGAACACCTGGCAAATAAACTACATGGGTACTGGCACAGTTGAATCTGCCCCGGATTTCATACTTAATACCCCTAACTATGAAGGAGGCGCCTGTTTGAATAAACCTGCAGTATCTACACATGTTACATTTGTACATGTCTGATCTAAAATTAGAAACCCTTGGCTTCATCTCAAGTAAGCTTTTAAGGTTAAGCCCCCTTTTAAAAATTGCCTTGGGAAGTGCGACCAATTTCTTTTGGGAAGAACTATCTTGCATCACTAAACTCCAATTTTTCTGGATAATGGGAACAATCTCCTTTGCATCCAGACTGTATGTCAGGATGAAACTGCAAGGGTGAACAACTCTAGGAACCTGATCAGGGATAGAAATAGCTTGTCTTGTATTGGTCTGATTTAAAATGGGTAAATACAAACCCCTCTCCCTCTTATTGCGTACTTCCATAAAGAAGTCAACAACTAAACCTTGATTTTTTCTACAATATGTAGAGCCCCAGCTATGAGAACAGGAGGGATATATTTTTCAAATAATATATTTCGAACAATATTTTTCAAACAATATCATTATTTATATTAATTCATTTTATTATATTTAAACCTCCAGTATTTCCATATGAACAGTGTAGTATGAGATAGTCATATTCAAATTTATTACAATATGATCAATACAAAATATAAAGAATAGAGTATAAGATTATACTTATATACATATATACATGTCTTTTGGTTAGCCCAATATACTATGACCTATGGGCTATAATAAGAGCGCATATAGTAGCATATTGGAATGTTTAGGTAATAGAATCCACTTTCTTGTTTTGTCCCAATGTTATTTTGTATTATGATTTAGACATATATAGAACAATACTT
The DNA here is from genome assembly GCF_019279795.1 of Protopterus annectens. Lineage (NCBI taxonomy): Eukaryota > Metazoa > Chordata > Ceratodontiformes > Protopteridae > Protopterus > Protopterus annectens. The sequence continues at coordinate 1,222,100,375 of NC_056743.1, forward strand.
AGACACTTATTGATAATCACTGAACGACCGTGAAGTTTGTTCAGTATTAAGCATTTTGTATTTTCATTTTTTAATTCTATCTCCATATTTATCAGTATTATTTCATTGCTGAGTAGCAATCTAGAAAGACTATTTTATTCATTATTTATTCAGCTGTTGGAGGTCGCAGTGTCTATATGTATATACATACATACATTTCAAACATTTTTAAATATTTTAGCGTACTGATTGTTTTAAATGTTGTCAGCTCACAGCTTTTACAGTTTTTATTTTATTTGTTCAAGATATTATACCTTGAATTTACCAGATGTTTTCTCAGAATTGTATTAATATAATTTTTTGTTATATAAACCACGTGAGGGGTGTTAAAACTATAAGTAAGGTTTTGAATGTCCATGACGTGTTTTCCGTTCTGAGGAAGTTGGTTTCCATTAACCAACGAAAAGCTGGATGTTTTAAGCTTACAGTAAAGTGTGGAGTGTAATTTACGTTCCTCGAGAATTTATGACATTTTACTGACTTTTTTATCTACCGGAGAGCGACTAGAAGGTTTCTGTTCTTTTGGTTTTGTTAAAGTTTATACTAACAGCTCCAGCTAGAGCATATTTTATTAAAGCAGAAGTGTTTAAGTTAATAAGAACTGCATTTGGTTAATTATTTTGAACGTAATGGTGAAAGTATGTCCGTTAATGAAGAAAGTGTATCTGCAAGTGAAGATGAGTTGCTGGATTTCTTCTCTTGTGATTCTTTGTTTGAAACCACTGAAAATGTTAATGCATATTGCACTTTAAATACTGAAATGGTCACTTATACTAGCACTTGCATTTAACAACCAGGTGATTTTGCAATTTTCTATGATGCTTAATTTTGCATTAGAAAAAGTTCTGAAGGATTTTTCTTCTGAGAAGAGAGACATTTTGTATAATAAGAATGGTTGTTTTTATTAAATTTATGTAAAAGCTCAAACATAATTATAAAACCCTCAAAGATAGAAAAATTGTTATGCACTGGAAACAATACCTGAAAATGTGTATGGACCATTTATGTGATGGCCAGTATATAGGGCAGTAAATATTTTTTATTAAGCTATAATGAATTTTAAAGAACTAGTAGATAAAGGCTTAAGCTTGGGCTATTTTACAAGAAAAGATGCCCTAAATAAATTTAATTAGAAGGAAGCTCAATAGCTAAGTTCTATTGTCTGCCAAAGACACATAAAAATGTGAGCCCCCCCCCCCCCCCGGTAGACCCATAGTAGCAGCACTGAATTATTTTCTCCATAATATGGGAATCTTTTGCACTATGTAGTTAAGTTAATTTTTTATATTAAAGACACTTTCCATTTTTTGGATAGAATAAAAAATGTTAAATGTGATGGAGAATATTACTGGATAGTTATAGATGTAAAAAGTCTCTATACAACTATTACCCATGAGTTAGGTATAGAAGCTGTTAGATTTTTTTCTAGGAGATAGTCCTGTTAGCAATTATGTGATGGAATTATATATTTGTTTGAATATATATATTTTTTTTTACTTTAATAAGCTCATTTACCATCAAGTACAAGGTACTGCCATGGGTGCATCTTCTGTACCCATGTATGCTAACCTGTTCATGGGCCTTTTTGAAAGTTGAATTTTTGTATAGAATTTTTGTATAGATAGTTATTTATATTGTATTACATTTGATTTTTTATGTAAGGGGGTGTTGAAATAGTGCCCCAGTTTATAAGTGATTTAGATGCAAATCATTTTCAGATAATTTGATGGCTTACAGATCTAGATGTCACTTTGACTATTAGGAATAATATAGTAACTAACACACGCAGAAAGGGAATTGGAGATTATAATATTTTGGATAGTAGTAGTTTTCACCCACCACATACATTGAAGGCACTACCTTATAATGAATTATTGAGAGTTAGCAGGCTATGTAATGATGAAATGGGTCTAGAAAAGGAAATAATAAAAACATGTATTAACTCCAAGCAAAGGGGGTATGATGAAAATGTTACTTTAGATGCCCTTCATAAAATAATAGATACTAGCTTACTTCATAACAGGCCTTTGGTAAATAAGATAAATAGAGAATGTAATACTGTGCAGGAGTGTAGAAAAGTTTATTTAGTTGCTGTATATAATATCCTAAGTGAGAAAATTATTGATGTCATTAGATGTTATTGGCACTATTTAATTAATATGGAAGGGGTAAAAAATCTCTGTAGAACTGTAAATATCTCTTTTAAGAGAAGTAGAAATATTAAAGACATGGTGGTACACAATGGATTTGTTTCACCTGGTGAAAAATTAAACCTACAGGTTATGGAATGTGGTACCTTCCCTTGTGGAAGGTATTTGGTGTGTCCCCACATTACCAAATGTTTTGAAAAAATAAATGGTGTAAAATTTTGTTCCACTTCTGCTTTTTCACGTATAACTAAATCAGTGGTATATGCTTTGTCTTGCCCCTGTAATTTGTTTTATATAGGGATTCTACGAATATTCAAGCTACGGTTGCAAGAACATATTAGAGACATAAAAAATAATGCTATGAACCCTATAGCTTTACATTTTACTTGTCATAGTAGTGACTTTTCACTGTTAAAAGCTTGTATTTTGTAACATATTTCAGAAACAGATGGTATATATATTTTAAAATTTAATACACCATCTCCAGCAGGTCTAAATAGTGAATGTAACTGGAGAGTGTTCCTTTAAAATGTATGTATGTAAATTGATGGTTGGTTAATTAGATTGTATTTTAGTGAATATATGGATGCATGGTGTGGCATATTTTGTAGCTCCAGGAAAGCTGTACCGAGGCGCCAGAGTGTTATTCAGTGTGAATAAACTATCTAATACAAGATTGGTAGCATCTTTTTCACTGGCTTTATAGTCTGGTGTGCTTTAACGCTTGCTTGGTGTTTTTTTTTTTATACCAAAGAATGCAGCTTCTATGTGACCTGACAATATCCCTGGCTGTGTTCTACATGAATTAGAGTGAACTGGCACTCCACCTGTGTGCCCTGTTCAATCACAGCCTCACCTCAGGCTTTGTCCCTACCAAATGGTGCACTGCTACAGTCATCCCTCTGCACAAAGGAGGAGTGACTACAGACCCTGGGAACTATCACCCCATTAGCCTGACGAGTCTGACAGCAAAGCTATGGAACGCATAATCATGGACCTAATAAACAAGGATATAGGGAATCTCCAAACTCTGTATCCCACACAGTTTGGTTTTGTGAAGGGTAGATAATGCCTTGCTCAACTTGGTCGACTTCTTTGAGTCAGTCAGCAGAGCTGTGAATGAAGGCAAGGTGGTTCATACAGCCTACCTTGATATGGCCAAGGCCTTTGGTACCACCCCCCACTCAGAATCATAGAAATATTCACTAAGCTAGGCATCGACCCATATATCACTAGGTGGATTGTAAACTGGCTGACAGAACCCACAGCTGACTCCAAGTCAGACTGCTGACTAGTCAAGAGTGGAGTCCCACAGGGTTCGGTCCTGGGTCCTCTCCTGTTTGGTATCTACTTCTCTGAAGTCCAGGCCAACACGAAGGGACTTTGGCTGACAAAGTTCGCAGATGAAGTTTGCAAATGATTGCAAGTTGGGAGCTATTAACTCTCCAAGTGATGTTAACATCCTACAGAATGGCCTCACTGAGAACGACAATTGATGTCAGAACCATGGCCTTGAGCTCAGTGCCAAAAAATGTGTTGTCCCCTTTGGGAAAAACCCAGTTCCCATAAATTACCACATTGATGGTGGTCCACTGAACGCAGAAGGCATAAGAGATCTGGGAACACTGGTTGACGGCAACCTCTCTTGATCACCACATTGCCACTGTGGTCAGAAAGCCTTTCTATGTGGCACATCTCATTACTAAGGGTTTTGCATCCAGGAAGAAAGAGGTCATTGTCTCCCTCTACTCTTCCCTCATTAGGGAAATCATTGAGTAAAATGCCCCATTTGGCATGTACCTCACTAAACACCTGCAACAACTGGAGAGGCTGCAAAAGTACCTCACAAAGAGGATTCTAGGCCTTAAATACTTGTCCTATATGGACATACTCAAACTCCAACTATTCTGTCTCATATCGCCTACTTGGAGGTGATCTCTGCTTGATTTACAAAGCCATGTCTGACCCAGCTCTGTTAGAAATGCTACATCTAAAGAAATCCCAATCCCTCTGCACTACATGCTCCAGAGACCTCAACCTCATTACCACAATCAACAGAACGTGCTGGAGGGACAGGTTCATAACCCAGAGACTGCCCATGCTATGGAATAGACTTCCCATACATGTCAAGCAGAACACCTCACTGACCCTCTTCATGAGAAATCTTGAGTGGATGGAAAATAGAAAATTCAGTTTACTATTAGAATGTCGAAGCGAACTCCGTCGACTGCACTGCTGTCGAACACGGAAGTTCGAAAACAGTAATATCAAAGACCAAAAGCCAACCTAGGAATGGTTTTAACATGGGTCGAGATAGTTGTTCAGTGTTACTGCCGAACTACAAACCTCTCCCATATCTCGACCCATGTTAAAACCCGTTCCTAGGTTGGCATTTGGTCTTCGATATTACCGTTTTTGAACTTCTGTGTTCGACAACAGTACAGTCGACAGAGTTCACTTTTACATTCTAATGGTAAACTGAAAATTCACCCCTGGGATAACTCCAGTGGCTCTACTTGACGGGCTCTGGGAACTAAGGTCAGGTGGCATGATGCCAGGCTAATCCTATGGCTAGGCTTGGAAAGACCCCAGGGCCATTAGCCTAGTACGCACCTATGAATTGTGAGACAGATTGGTAAAATGACAGCATCTTGGGAGCATGGTCTAGAGCTAGCTGACACCACGTGCAGTAATGTGTGTGATGTCACTAGCTATACCCTGTGTATGTGACACTGTAAGCTGCTCCACTACACTTCCTCTGTCCAGACAGATAACTGTGCAGTCTCAGCCCCAGATGATATTATCCTGAACACTCAAGGAAAAATAATGTAGCTAGGCATCTGATAGTCAGCTAGGGATATGCAAAGTGGGGGAAAAAATGAAGGCATCTGCAAAACAACTGAAACATGATTCCAATGCAGTGATAAACTATCAAGGTTCAATGCTCACCACACATTCAGATCCCCCACTGAGGGTACCTTTGTAAGTGGTGGTGCTGTGTCCATGTATTTCTGCAACTCCTTCACCTCTACAGTTAGATAATGACCACAAATGTACCTGCACATCCTAGTAATTGTAAATAAAGCTAATTACATCAGTGATGTCCCCTGGTCAGTACTGGGGTGGCTCCTGTTTGGTATTTACTTCTCTGACATCAAAACTGATGTCAAACATCTTTGGTTGACTAGGTCTGCTGATGACTGTAAACTTCAAGTCATCATCAATGTCCCATGATGTCAAACATCTTTGGTTGACTAAGTTTGCTGATGACTAAACTTCAAGTCATCATCAATATCCCGTGTGAACTCAGATTCTACAAGATCTAACATGCATAATGGTGCAGTAACCATACTCTAAAATGTGTAGTATTGTTTCCTTTGACAATTGGGACCACCTTTGTTCCTTCTGTAGTTACCAGCAACTTGGGTTCATTTGTTGACAATTAAGTCTCCTTAGGTCACAATATAGCCAAATCTGCTTCTGTTTAGCCTATTAGATTACTAAGGGTATTTCCTCCAGGTCCAATAATGTTATCATAGCTCTATACTACTTCCTTGTTAGGTCCATAATTGAACAGAATATCCCCTTTGACATGTATCTGTCCATGTATTAAAAGACTCCAATGTCCCTTCACAATGGAAATCAAGGGCTTAAGCTCCATCCCTATTCAGAAAGCCTTAGAGCTTTAGCTCGCTTCCCTTTCTTATGTACAGGGTCCTTAAGGATGATCTCTGGACTATAAGGACTCAAAATGACCTTGTCCTGCCTGACCTCCTACATATTCACAAAAGCAGGAATACAATAAACACCCATGCTATATACTTTAACTTAAACTGAACTTGCTAGCATGACAGATTCCTCAGTTAAATGTCCTCTTCTCTGGAATAGATCACATCCTTCATCCTGAACAAAGCACTTTCCTCATCCTTTTCAAACACAACCTGGAAGAGTGGATGGATACCTGTAAATACATCCCAGTCTTGTCCTACCCTAGTGGAAGGATGTAGTAATGGAAACTGCAGTGTCTAGGCTGCAAATGATCTAGTTGATCAACTGCCAAGTAACAAACTATGAATCTATAATACAACTGGATGGAGATCAGTGGCAAAATCTGAGGCAACTGAGTCTTTCAAACAAAGCAACTAACATTCACCTTCTCAATGATATGCCAGATGGAGTGAAAGACATTTGGAAGTTCCACCACTTCAGCCAATGAAGGAAGCAAAGGAGAGAACTACTCTAAGAATGCACCACAAAAGTCAGTATCCTAACCTTGTTTATGCCATGCTTCTTGGACTGGGCCAGTCACACAGGATGCAGCTTGTCCAACTGAGATGGGGGAAGGAAGGAAGGATGGTAGACATGAAGGTCAAGGCAACCCTTTGTGTATTTTCAGCTTGAGCATACAGAAGAACACAAGGAAAATGTGGAAAAGTCTGATGCTCCACAGCTTTGAATACACAAAGGATTACTTTGTCTACCACAGAACACTAGACGCTAAAGAAAATAGACTAGCTCAGGAAATGTACTTGAATTAGGTCTGAGATACAGGTTCAGCCAAGGGCCAGATGTGGTTATACAATTACATCCAAAGATGCACTATATGGACAAACAAAACAGACATGTCATCTGCTCAACCAGTACCCCACTCCATACTCACAATGGATGAGGGAGACACCCCCCCCCCAAGAACTGATGGGCCAGGCGTAGTTTGGAGTTAATTTTTCCTATATACTACACTCCAAGGGAGCCATAGACAAATACCTATCCTAAAGGTCCCAGTCCTAACCACAGGATACCAAAACCACTAGTGGCAATCAATACAGGGCAGCAATTACTCCCAGTGCTATAACACTATCAAAGAATTGGAGGAACAATGGCAAGGAGGTGAGGCTTGGCAGAAACCTTAAGCATAAAAAAGAGAAGAAGATTCCAGGAACCTCCCTACCAGCAACCCAAAACATGAAGTGTATATATACAAGTTTGAGATAAGAGCATCCTTCTTGTAAGGACCACCATCACCACTAAAGAAAATTGCAAGGTGTAAAGAGCTTCAAATATGAAGCATCACAGCTGTGAATAGACAAAGGGTTACTTTGTCCAAACCATCTCGAGGTGCATGTCTGGATTTACATGAGTGGTCAGTGAGATAGTAAAAGTATTATTAGCGTTACCACCAAGAGTCCATCTAAAGGGAGAATACAGCTTGAGGTGGTGATGTTGGCCATAAAAGGATGTGGAAGGCAGCTGTTGACATATGATGGACAACAACTGTAATGTAAGTTAATATGTAGTATGCAACAGAGTTGTAATTTACAAATGCATGGCTATGCTAGTTGAAGGTGGCACCTGCATGTGCATTTGGTGAGCTGATCCTTCACCAATAAAAAGGGGTATCCTGCTTTGTGGCATTGTCTAGCAGTAGTGGTTCAACAGTCATGCACATCAGGCACCATGTAGCAGTGGGTATCATACCTCTCAACCTCTTAGTGCATAAAATCTGGACAACCTCTGACAAAATGGGGGTGGAACAAAAGCCTAAAGCTAGGGACAGATTTTAAACATTGTTCTTATAAACTTAAAGTTACTAGAGTAACAGGGTTTGAGTAAACATGCATTTTCTGAAGGATTTAGTCAAAATGTCTGTCATTATTTAGTGACTTCAGTCCTTGAATCATCCCACAGATTTTTCAGAAAAACCACAAATTTTATGAGGAAAAGACTAAACATATGAGGCAAAAATCTGGACAGTTGAGGTATGGTGAGCATGATGTATTAGCATGCTAAGCTGGGCATATTTACATATGTGGAAAGGGTGGATCCCCCAAACATGTCCTACAAGTGGGCTAGCTGTCAGCATATACACAGATGCTGTGTAAGGCAGTATGTAGTGGTGTCACATGTAGGTATTATAGTTAGTTCTATACAATTAAGGCAGTGGGTAACATAATGCTGTTATGACCTAATTAACTTAATATATAAGATTGCAAACATACTCAGCTCTGCAGCTAGAGAAATGCTCCATCTTCCTCAAATACAGGAGCTTGTTCTCCTGAATATGCAATGGACCAGAAAAACGATAAGAAAATAATGTATCATATCCTAAACAGGCACTTTTAACTACATGTAAAATAAACATTACAAAACCCAGTTCTACATAGTTATGTGCATCTCAGGAGCACTATATCTGATGTTTTCTTCCCACTGGCATAGGTCAAAATGGTGCCTCTTTAGGTTACTATACTAACACTAATTTCAGGGTGGTGCTGTATGGGACAGGGTTGTTGTAATTTATGAATGTATGGATATGCCAGTTGAAGGTGGCACCCACGTGCGCATTGGTGAGCAGATGCATCATCAATAAAATGAGATGCATACCCTGCAGGGAGTGAGGTATCCTGCTTTGTGGCAATGTCTGCAACATGGTAGTGTATCAACAGTTATCCACAAAAGGCCAGAGCAGTAGATGTTAGTAGCAACAGTCTCCATCCTGAAAAGGCTGCAACAGACATCTGCTTTGTCCAGTGCAGCCTCATAAAAGTCCCCCAGCAGGTGCTCTTAGTGTTTTCTGTACATCATATACAGAAATATTGTGTTCTCGTTAGAGGACTTATGGGGAGTCCTGCCACCACCAGTATCATCAAAATCCATAGCCATGTATCAAGTCAAATCTCTGAGGAATATGGTAGCATTCTCACATCCACTCATGATGCTGCAATTACTGACGTGATGTACAACAGCAGACAATCAGTTTGTGTAACTATCCAAGTAATGTGAAGTGTTCTGCTTGATTCCATGTAACTAACCTATGCTGTTGTATCCTGTAAGGGAGGGTTACAGCTGCCTAGTGGACATTACACTTTGTGAGGCCTTTGAGAAGTACAGGTTTTTCTATTGTGGGCAGAGTCACACAAAAGCTGTTGTACCTTTCTCCACTGTGGGAAAGGGGCAGTAGGAAAACTTGTTGCATGCATCAACAAGGATTTCTTCAACATCCAAGGGATGTCTTGATGCAGGGCTCAGCCTACTATCGGGCAATGTGCAAATACACACACGTCATGGTTCATATAACAGCTGAGTATACTGTGGGGATGAACATACCATACTACATATTATTGTTAGGTAGTTATCATATAATGTCAGACAACTGCTTTTATATTGCTTTTTCTGCAAGTGCACAATATTCTGCCCTACTGTGTTGATATAGCTGTTACATCTGCATTTGTTTGTGTTTTACTTTCTATATGTATAATTATCGTCACTGACAAGGCTGCGTAACATCTTCAATTCACATTTACTGGCTACCAGCTGTAGCGACAATGTGCTAGTGTTGCTTTTTGAGTGTTTTCTACTAGATACCACCGCTTTACACTGTTTATTTGTTGATTTAGTTATTCTGGTGCCCTGGCTACCATCTTTAGCGACAACGTGCTAGTGTTGATTTTTGAGTGTTTTCTACTAGTTACCACTGCCCTCCACTGTACATTTGTTGATTAAGATTTTCTGGTGCTTGTAAAGCTTTACTTTTCCTTATGCATTATCTGAATATACTAGGATTATTTAGCGACTGTGTGTTAGTCTGGATTGTCTAGATTTCTTTAGTATCTCATGGACATCTGCTGTACTTTTTAGGGCTTAGACTTTTGGTACCTAGTATTGTCTGTTGGCCTTGTGTTTGTCGACTTAGCGACTGCTACAAGGCTACTATCTATACTGATTCCCACTCTGATACCACTTGCTAATTGACTGAATTACTGTTGCTCTAAGGGTTTATCCTGCTAGGGGTTAATCCTCCTTTATACTCTGACCTTATATTGCACTGCTTTAATTGTATTTTACTAGCCACTTTACTGCTCTTAGTATACTCTGTAGTGGCCTCTCACCTGCAGACTGGGCTGGAATCCCTTTCTCCTAAGGCCTTCTCATCACCCAACCTACTTTCTTGTACAGATTTGTGTGCATTTCTATAGCTTCCACTATGACTGTGTAACATGATATAGTCTGCAATAGCCTGTTATGCGATATCCCTAGAGTATCCAGTTTGCCTAATTGCTCAATTTCCCTACTTATACTGCTTGCCCTAGTCTGAATGTATGTATATCCTTACATGTGATATTATTCTGCTTACTATTTGAATAACCTGCTTTATGTGCATTTGACACTGTATTAGTACCTATGTATGTTAATATTCTCTCTAACATTTTTTTTTCTCTCTCTCCCGTACCAGCTATCCCCTGAATTACCCTGTTTTTATTGCCTGGGTTGAACCTCTCTACTTGTTCTACTAGGGTGCTCTCTGCCTATTTACCCTTGAAGACGCTCAGGACATTGCTTTTTTTCTTCTACTCACTACCTCAAGAAAACAAGAAAGTATGTCTACCCACATCACACTGTTCTAATTTTTGTAACTCATTATTCCCTGCTACGCTCTCTGTTTGCCACTAGCTAAGCAGCCAGCAGCTACCCCACCCTCCATACACCTGTATTACCTCCTCCCACTCTCCTTGGACTGATATTCGGCTTAGCCTCCCTCTCCCATTACTCTGGTTCTACATTTGGTAGCTCCTTTGTATGCTTACTGCATCTCTGCTGTTGACCACTAGATGTCACCCTATCCCATTCTATACTCCTTATACTAGTATTTATTCCCACCTTTCCTACCCCTATCCCTTTCCTCCTTTTGATATTCTTGCTTATCCTCTCCTCCTAGGTTATCCTCTCTTACCTTGACTTACCTAGCTTTCTCTGATACTTTTTCCTTCCTCCTTGGTCTACTCTGTGTGTCCCGCTCCGTTCGCCCTGCGGGCTCCCTCCATTCCTCTCCCTACCCCCTATTCCCACCCACCCCCAGGGGTCCTAGCCTTATACATCTCCAGTCCCGCCCATTACCATACCACCCTATCCTCTTGCTTCCCGCCAAACTTGAACCCCTCCCCTCTCTATACACCACAGCCTCCTCCTACTTTCCTCTTTTGCTTGCTAACCCTCCTTGCCTAAGAACTGCTTCCCTCCTCTTTCCTCTTTTATCTCCTATTCTATTTCATTCAACTCACTTAACCTGACCATCTATATTGTATATACTTTAATATCCCTATCACTTATCTTACCTCTATACTATTGTTTCCTTTCAACTTTAACACTTACTACCACCTTATTAAGCCTAATCATATTCCCCCACTTTATAATTCTTTTCTACCTTACTTACTTATAAAAATGACTCTCAACTTATGCACACTATTTATACTCTCAGTGCTACTCTTAACCTCACTTTTCTCTACTTACCTCCTTTCCTTCATAGAATACCCACTCCATATTCAGCCAACCCATATACAGAAACATACTTCTTCTTTCCAGACTCCTCTCAATTCCTTCCTAAATGTCAACTCCACCTCTAGCTACAACTTACCTAAATTCCATAGGCACTCTCGCCTTACCTACACCCTACCCTCAGATAAAAAAGTAAAACCTCTAACCCTTCTAAACAGTAACCTTACACCCATACCTGATGACCCTACCCTACAAGACGGTGATGTTCACCCCAACCCTGGCCCCATGAACCCTTCTTCTCAAACACCCAGACCAATCTCATATAATACCCTTCTCTTAGGACATCTTAACATACGTAGTGTAAACAACAAAGTACCCTACCTACATGCCCTCTTAGACACTCACTGTTTTGACATTCTCTGTCTCACTGAAACCTGGCTTAAACCAGCCACCAAAGACACTGAAATCATACCCCAAGGCTATAATATACTAAGGCTTGACCGTACCAAACGAAAGGGTGGTGGTGTAGCAATTCTGTTTAAGAACCATCTCAACATCTCTACCCTTTCAGCCTGTCCAACCCAAGACAGTAAAGTGGAAGCCATCATCACTAAACTCCAATTAATGCTAAGAAAGCCCTTTACATCATCTGTATGTACATACCACCAGGCAGCAATATACCTATCTTAGAAGACTTTCTTAGTTGGGTTTCCATTAACTACCCCCAAGAAACTATAATTCTTGGTGACTTTAATATAGACTGGAATATGATTAACACTGACAATCCCACCTCTCACATTAATCTAAATGGTTTCACCCAAACCATTTCCTCTACTACAAGGCTTAATAAACAAAGTAAAAAACAAACTATTTTAGACTGGATACTCATAAACAAAGTTAACATCACATATAAAGTAGGAACTATGCCTGATGATCTCAGTGATCATTGCTTAACCTATATCACAAGAGAGAAGACTGACTATCTACACCTCCCTAATATAAGAAATATTCATTCTACCACTTTAAAACTGACCTATTTCAAAATGAACTCAGAGTTTGTAACTGGAACCCCTTAAAAATACTTCCACTGAATGAAGCAGTAATATTCTTTAATTCCACTTTTCTCTCAATTTTGAATAAACATGCTCCTGAGCGAACCATCAGAATGAAGTCAAATTCAGCCCCATGGTTCTCAAATGAAACTAAGAAACGTATCCTCTCTAAAAACAAGGTTTGGGCCAAATAGAGATGCCATAGAATTAGCTCTGACTCCCTTCTTATTCGCCAACTTAGAAACCTTACCAAAAAAGCTATAATAAATGACCAAAGAAAGTTCTACTGTGAACTACAAGAAACCCATTTTAACAAACCAAAACAATTCTGGTCCTCAATCAATAGACTCCTATCACCAGGAACTGCCGAAACTCCCTCCCCACTAAATGCTGACCCAGACACCCCTCACCAGACTGCAAATGCTTTTAACTCTTTCTTTATTGAAACCATTCAATCTCTTGCTGGTCAACTGAACACTAATAACTTCTACCCTCCAAATAATCTAGTAGACTCTTCTTACAACTTCTCTCTACAACCTATCTCTACCTTTTTCATCTATAGACTTATCTCCAAACTAAAACCTTGCACCCCCTCTGCCGATAAACTCCCTTCCCTTTTTCTGCAAAAGGCAGCCAAAGAAATTGTATACCCAATATCTATATTTATAAATAGGACCATCCAAGAGGGAACCATCCCTGACATCTGGAAAGTCTCTCATATTATCCCTCTACACAAAGGCGGTAACTCTGTTGACTTCTCTAACTTTAGACCAATTGCACTTCTCTCACCTTTAGCAAAGATTATGGAGAAATGTATTCATCAGCAACTTGTACAGTATCTCTCCCTACACAATATTATAGCTAACTGTCAACATGGTTTTAGACCTCACCATAGCACCACCACTGCCCTCCTTTCCTTTGTTGATACTATCAACAGCAATCGCAATAATAACCTTCTCTCTTCTGCTCTTTTCATTGACCTCTCAAAAGCTTTTGACATGGTTAACCACTCTGCTTTAATTACTATTCTTGAATCCCTTTCATTTGATAAACTTACTTTAAAATGGTTTAGTTCATATCTCAGCAACAGACAACAAGCCGTTCTTTGGGACAATCACATCTCCTCCTTACTCCCCATTTCTATTGGAGTCCCTCAGGGCTCTATTCTTGGCCCACTTCTCTTCTCCCTTTTTATTAATGATCTCCACTCTGTTATTCCTCAAGCCACCTGCGTTCAATATGCTGACGACTCCACTATTATCTGTTCAGCATCCTCCTCTTCTAACCTAATCTCACTAACCCAACAAATCTTCAACACAGTAGAAACTTGGTTTACTAGACGATACCTTCTCCTTAATGCTAAAAAAACTAAACTTCTCCTCTTCACCCCCACCACTCGTACTTCCCCACTACATTTCACCATCCTGTCTAACAACAACACAGTCATCTCTCCTGACTTGACAACTAAACTGCTTGGCATAACCATTGATAATAATCTCTCTTTTGATCAACACATCAACAACACCATCAAATCAGTAAACAGAAAGATTGGATCCCTATACCGTATTAAACCATTTCTTATCCCATCTGCTAGAGCTACTATTGCCCACTCCCATCTCATATCCACTCTCTTTTATGCCTCTCCTATCTTCACTAACCTCAAGAAAACTAACCTAAACAAACTTGCAACTTGCTATAATAACATTGCCCGCTTCGCCACTGGTAACCCCTTCAAAACCCATCACTGCCTTAATTTGAAACTTCTAGGCTGGCTAGAACTAAAAAATCATCTTACAATCTCTCAACTTACTATTGCCCATAAAATTCTGTACCAACCTGATAACACCCCTATTCTATCTCAGCTCTTACTCCCTTATAACAATCTTACCTCCCTTTGCTCCTCTGCTAAACTCTTGACCAAACCCATAAAAGCTCACAACTTAGCTGGTGACTCTTTATTCACTAATACTGTAGGCCAAATATGGAATTTGCTACCTAGGGATATAACTCTAATTACATCCCTACCTCTCTTCAAACAACAAATCAAACTGTACTTCCAAAACCACTGGCTTTGCTCATGTAATACACCTGACTGACATCTCCCCCCCCTCTCCTGACCTTTCACCCTATCTTGTGCTGAAAACCTAGCATTTATCTTTCTTTTCCCTAGTATTCCTTCTATGCTCTGACCCGTTTCTCTTACCTCTCCCATATCCTCTTGTTTGTCTCATTTATTTATATTCCTCTTGTTTGTCTTATATCTCATGTTCTTCTCCCATTTCTTGACTACTGTCTCTTCCCTCTCCCTTTATCATACACTTTTCTCCTTCTTCTCTTCCCACTTGTACTTTTTTTTTTTTATTATAGTAGGAGCCTTATGGCATAGCCTATTTGAATCAACTTAGAAGCTTTGAAACTGGCCTAACCCTAGTCTTGACTTTTGATGGTGTGCCTTAATTTTTGTTAACTTTATCACTAGGTTTTATTATTATTACTATTTGTTTATATTAATACTTTTTTCTTATTAGTATTTCAATGTGTTTATTAACAATATGTCTCATTGTTTATGTCTCATTGTTATGTTTTTGTGGAGCTTTTCTCCCCGGGCCTCTACTGAAAATGGAAATATATCCAGTTAGACTAGCCCGGTCAACAAATGTAAAATAAAATAAATAAATAAAAATAAACTACACAGTTCATGGGACAGATATGATGCATTTAACAACACTTGTTTACATCCACAATTTAGGCAGAGGCAGTCTGTGTGCTGCTGTGGCCCTTAGAACTCACATAACGCATGATTTGCTGCAGGTATCCCTGTATTTCCTCATGATTTCCCTTGCAGGGTACTGTGGCCCCTGCCATGAATCGCAACACCTCCTGGAACCATACCGTATTTGCCTGACACCAACACACTGGTGGATTGTGCCGACAGGTCACAAGGACGCTAGGACTATTTGTGTGTTGCTGAGTTATGGTTACGCTGTATAACACTCCATGAGCTTACACATATAGTTATTTGATATTACAGGTAAACATGTCTGATGTCAATAGAAATCAAAAGGGGAATTCTCCTAGGCAGAGCATAACTAACATACCAAGAAAAGTAGTGCAGATTGAATGACTGTGCAATAACTTAGCATGTCAATTTTTTGTATTGTCTAATATGATCTTATCTGAAAACACAAAGTATATTTATGACAGGGTAATATTTTACAATGAAGGCTTAAAAGTAAGATCAGTTCCATGGTAGACACTTTAAAAAATAGTACTAAAGTATGTGTGCCGTACACAGCTGTGTGAAAGTGAGTGTAAAATAACTCCCAACCCCATGACAAACTAAAAATATAAAACTGTTGAGAAGGAAAAGAAGAAAGTATAGGAATCTGAAAAAATATATAACACATTCACTGCTAGAAAAGAATATTATCTTGTGAGTAAAACATTAAAAAATATTTGAGTTTAGCCAAGAGTTAGTCAATTCAGGGGACAGTAAAAAAAAATGGACAGCACAGTGGTACACCGGTAGCATTGTTGCCTCACAGCAAGAGGTTTTCCAGTTTGATTCTCGGCTGGGGTGCCTTCTGTGTGGAGTCTGCATGTCCTCCCTGTGTTCGTGTGGGTTTCCTCTGAGTGCTCTGGTTTCCTTCCAAGTTACAAAGACATGCTTCTGGAGCATTTCTCCCTGGGCTTCCACTGAATATTGGCTCATTCCAAGTCAGACTTTCCCATTTAGCAAATGTTAAATAAACAAATAAAAAATCCTCATATGTAAACAGGCACAAAGGAATATTTAATAACATTGGGCCAGTAACTCTTGAGCATAAGACATTGCATTTGGGCTCACTATTAGCAAAAGTATTTAACTGAGTGAGACAGTTCATGTGGTACAGAGTTTGATTCTTTCAGCCTTCATTTGCCTACTGTGTGGCCCTATGAACTGGAAGACTCGTATACTCTCAAAGGTGTATGCCAAGAAATTTCTGGACTTTATCAGTACAGACTCTCTGGATCAGTTAGCCCACCCGTTGTCCAGCTGGGCAGTAAAGTCCTAGATTTGGTCCATTACAATATAAGACAGTTTACCACCACTACAACTAATTGCTACTTCCTCCTTGATGAAATTGGGCCACAAATTAGTCAGCATTCACCATAAAACTAAAAGCTAGAAGCATCTTCTAATACCGCAACATTCAGACATCTAGTAAGGCTAATCTACTAAAGCTGAGTGATGAGCTGACTAAATTCAAACTCCCCTTCCAACCTGATGACCCCGTTGCTTGTAAGGAATCTTTTGCCATCAAATTCTATACACGTGAATAGCTGCCAAGACACTCCCATCTCCCTTAAAAGTAAATACAATGCCAAATTTAAGAATAAACCCTTATGGTAGAATCCAAATATGAATAGGCTCTATAGTTAAAAAAAAAAAAAACTAATTGCACGCAAAAATAAATTTCACTCCCAAAATGGAACTATGGATCCCTATCAAATGAGATAAAAATAGCCAACCAGGTGAAGGATAACCAAAAAAGCCTTCTTTAACTATGTTAGAAACCTCAAAAATAATGTGCAGCACTGTGCAGAGCTAATATACTCAAACCCAGCCAAAAGGCATAGTCAATCCACTACTGAAACAGATTCAGATCTAATGTCACCCCTCTCCCCTACTATATTCCCAGATCACATATAGTAGAGAGTCGATTATCTGAACTAACTGGGACCGAGGGTAAATCAGATAATCAAACATACATTGAACTGAATAAAAAACCTCTAAAATCTTGTTTTTCTGCACACAGGGAATACATATTTCAACCATTCAGCAATTCCAGTGGACAATAAAGAATATTTTTGTTACATACGCACAAGCAAATACGTATAACCTTTACATATTCAGTCTTTATGTTTATTATACCCCAAAACTTTGGAAGGCTGCATTCAGATAATTGACGTTTCTAATAATCAACTCTCTGCTGTACCTACATCAATACCTCCCCCTCAAGTCTCCCAAGAACAGGTCTTCAAGGTGCTATCCAAGACCAAGAACACTACTTCCATCAGGCCAGATAACATAATGGACGGCCTACTGGTTGCCCTGAAACAGGACTTGTCAGACCCCCTGCACAGGCTATTAAATAGCCTCCAATCAAGCATTGTGCTGGATGAATGGAACACAGCGATAGTCACTGCCTTGCACAAAGGTGGAATATCAACATACACATGTAACTATACACCTCATCAGTCTCATCTATAAAGCTATGAAAGGGATCATTATGGAATTAATAAATAAGGACATAGGCAACCAAAACCTTGACCCAAACCAGTTCAGATTTGTTAAGGGCAGATGCTGAGCCTAGATGACATCGTTGAAATGATTGATGAAGTAACAGATGACAGCAAATCAGTACATACCACATATCTAGACATCACAAAGGAGTTTTAACACCATCCCACAATCAAGCAGCATAAATAAACTCACCCAGTTAAATATAAATCCCTATGCAACTAACTGGATAGCAAATTGGCTCATAAATAGAACCTAGGAAATTAGCATGGGTGGCTTTACCTTCTCCAAAAGACTTGTCATTAGCAGTGTACCCCAGGGTTCAGTCCTTAGGCCACTCCTCTTTGGCATTTACTTCTTGGAGGTCAAAGGAAATGTTAAGTGTTTATGACTGACCAAGCTTGCAGATGACTGTAATCTTAGTACTACCAAAAACTTCCTAGAGGACACCAAGATCCTTTAAGAGGGTTTTTCCCAAAAAAAAATAGCTGTTGTCAAAGAAAAGGACTAAAACTGAATGGCAGAAAATGTATAATAGCATCCTTCAGCAAGCATGACTTCCCTCATAATTATCACACTGACAACACCCCTATGAAAATTGGTCCCATAGCCAGGGATCTATGAACGTATGTCAACAACAAACTATCCTTTGAACATCAAGTATCCTCTGCTGTAAGGAAGTCCTTTTTCATTGTACAGCTTATATCTAAAGGCATGTCATCCAAATCTAGGGATGTAATCATTCCACTGTACTTAGCACTCATTAAGCCAGTCATTGAATATAGTGCTCCTTTTGGTATATACCTGTCCAAACACTTGTCACAACTGGAATTACCATAATACTTTCAAGGGCCTAAATCATAAAAACTATGAAGACCATCTCAAATCTTTGTCCCTCTTAATGATATCATACAGACTATGAACAGTAACCTCTGCTTCGTGTATATAATCTCAACAGACCCTATCCTGTCAGACATATTACATATTCACTACTTTAATGGCATACACCCAATCAGGGATCTCAAGCTCTTTTACGAAATAAACAGGACATGTTAAAGGGATAAATATGCATCATAGAGAATACTTCTTCTATGGAACTGTCTTCCAATCCACGTAAAGCAAAGTACTTCTCTTACTCTGTTCAAACATAATTTAGAAGACTGAATGGGAAATAGTAAATTCACCCCAGTTTAGCATCCTTGTTCCTCACGAAGAGATAAGTAAATGTCTCAATATATCTATGTTCTGCCCATCTCTTGGTTATTCATGCACAAAATATAATGGCTAAAACATTTCCATGGAATGTAAGGCTTGGCTTCTTATATCAGTAAGTATCTATGAACCTGATGTGGTCCCAGTAACAATACAGAACAGTGGTGTTTTTGATAAGGTTGCTAATTACAGACCTATTACTTTAATCTCATTAGTTGGAAAATGCCTTTCAGCTATCATTTTGGACAGCAGTAAATCTGGATCAGTACTGGATATTTTCAGCCTAGATTTACAAAAAAATGGACCCACTTTTACTAATGTAGTGGATTTCTATCAGTAACATGATGGAGTTTGGTCTTGAGGCCATGGTGGCCTATGTGGACTTATCAAAATCCTTTGATAATATCACACACTATGTCATCATGCAGGCTATGTCACACATTTCCATTTATTCATGTGTCAGTACGTGGGTACAAAACTGGTTATTGGATCCACATTACTATTCAGATTGGGAACCTGTACTGGCAGGAGTTTCACAAGGTCAGTGTCCACTTTTATTTAACTTAGTTTTTTAGACTTCTGAATATCGAAGTACTATTGACAAGCAAAATACTTGATATCAAAATTGGAGCCCTAATGACGTGTCTTGATGATATGGATAAATTTAATACGCATCTTGAAAAGGTTGTTGTATGGTTAAAAAAATGTTGGTTATATTAGAAATAAATGTGGCTTTTTGTTAGCTGGTAAATCATCTTTGATAACCATTATAACTATGAAAATTGAATTAAGGAACTGGGTCATCAATTAAGATTTATGAATTCAGTGTGTAATAACCTGGAATTTAAACATTAGACATAAATAATCTAAAGCTGTGAGGACTGTAGGGTTAAGTCTTAGGAGTTTACTTCAAGGGACTCCTCTTTTTTAGTTAAATTATATGTCCATATGTATGTCCAGTAATTGAATATAATTCACTTTTTTTACATTTTTGCTAAGCCTGACATTTTAACTCTGAAAGATATGTGATGAAAGCTTACCAAGATAATTCCGAATGTTTGCCAGCTTCCATACACTGTAAGGTTGGAGCATATAGTTTTATATTCAATTAGTTACATGCATGTACCTGGTATACTATGTTTAGTTTATACGGGTGTAGATGAAGAATCATTTTATTTACTTATGGGCATTAATTATTAGAGTCTAAATGTGCCTCAAGGGATGGAGATTATACTTTTAATATTACTATATGTAGAATATCATTTAGAGAAATATATGGTTCTCAGTCAATGGTTAGCTTATGGAACAGGTTGTCTTAACATATTAATAACATATTAAAAGTGAGTCTAACTATTTTTAGAAAAACATTTGATAATTGGATGGGGTATTTAGTCTAACTCTGGATTTTGAATTTTAATTGGCTTTTACCCCTTACACAGTGATTCTGAACTATGAACTATGAGCTAAGAACATCCTACTGCAGGCTCTCCATAAGTTTGGTCAGTGGATGCACCTTAAAGTGAGATTAGGCCAGGCCTTTTTTCAGTGTGTCAGCCAGGATCTTTTAGAGCAAATCAATGGAGTCTGTGTCCAAAACAGAACCTGCAAATAGGTTTAGAGCAGGGTCAACAACATGAGTGCACATGAGCACAGCAAGGAAACCTACTTGTCTGGCACAGGAACAGAGGGCCATGGGTTGGGGGTTGCTGAGAGAGTTATTGGTATTAGATATAGAGGAGTTCCAGGCATCTCTGTCTGGCAGATCAGACAGCACTACTATTCAAGGTGGAGTACTGTACTTGGATGTACAACTGCATGGAGCACCTCAAATATTGGTTGTCAATGCCCTAGGTAAGTATGTCATAACATGTGGGTCTATATGTGCTAATGACCTGACTCAAGACCATATATCTAACAGGCAAGGTATTTTTGATGTTACATGCACATTGGGATTGCAGCTATGCAATCAGTCTCCTCAAAGTATGTTAACTTCAGGTTTTGCATAGTACTCAGTTACAGAGGTTTAACTACACTGGGCTGCTGGTACTGAAGGGTGCATTCATAGACTTGAGGATGTTTGTGTTTCCAAAAGTACCCCGCTGTCAGGTTCCTCCATGATAAATATATGCATGACTGATGTCAGGGAACTGTTTGAGCCCAATGATGATGGTAGCCAAATCTCGGCACACAGGTGGATCTGGTAGGCACGGTTAATGTGAAGGTCATATCCTCTCCCCTTCCTTGGACCCAGTGCCTGTGCAGGTGCAATCCACCCAACAATCCTAGGATACTGCAGTAGTAAAGGATGTGTCTAGTACATCAGCATAGTGAGTCCCCTCTTCTCCACTGACCACCATCCCTGGTTGCTGCCAGCTCCACTGCACAAGGGTGGCAGGGGTCAGCATTACTGGTGGTTGGCAACATTATGGGTACCACCCACTGTCCTGTTCCGAGTCCCTCAATGGCCAGTACTCAATATTTGAGCAGGGTTATTATACAGTGACAGGCTGAGACCAATGCAGCCATTGCTGTGATAGTCATGTTGTATATGGTCTCAGTGATAATCTGTGGGAAGGCCTGGCCCATTTATGCAGCATAAGATGCAAAGCTAGCATATAGAGTATGTATGTTGCAGGCATTCCTGTACAGCCACTCATTATGGCCAGTGGCCTTCTGTGGCCAGTCCACATCCATTTCTGGTAGGGTGGCCCATGCCAGGAGTAGAAGGACACAGTTTAGGTTATATAGCACCACCTCCACATCTCTATCTAGTGTGGAAGGCATTGTGGGACTCCCTGGACACAGACACGGATGGTGTATATGTGCTAAGACCACTAGTAGCACATCTTGTGTGCATGCTCTAGAGCATGCCTGTGACCTTCCCAAGACAGGGCACTTCCATGGACAAGGATGTACACAGTAAGCACACAGATGTCCTGTGGAGCCCTAGACCTATCTATCAGACCCCAGCACAATTCTGCATCATCTTCTGGAACTGTGTATATATATATACACACACACACACACACACACACACACACACACACACACACACACACACACACACACACACACACACACACACACACACCTGTTGCCCAATTACAACACAGTGGTGATACCATCCCCTCCTTGACCAGTCTTCCTGAGTAATCACTCTCACCCATCCATGACACACAAAGTCACACACAGCATTAATCTGAACCCCCCCCCCCCACTGCCCATTTCTGATAACTGACATTGTGGCCCTCCTCACCTGTACACGTGACAACTGTGCCCTGCCCTCTGCTACCTGAGAAGCCTGCGTCTGATGCCTACAGTGGCAAGTCCATGCATGGTAGCACAGCTTGGATCATCATCATTGTCGCCATCATCATCATCATCAACCCCCCCTTTCCCATTTTCTACATGGGGTCAGGGTGTTGTGTCAGCTGTCACTATCTCTATTCAATACCACTTTCCTGCCTTTTTGATACTCAACCTGATGCTCACAAGTCTTTTCTCACACAATCCATCCACCTTTTTGCTGGACACCCTTGCCTTCTTTCTGTCTGTCGCAAATCTTATTCATTAGATTGCCTTCTGGTTTTCTGCACATGTGCCCAAACCATTGTAATCTGTTCTCTTTGACCTTTTCTGCAATAGGAGCTACTTTGGCTTCTACTGTTATGTCTATCCCACAGAGTGCATTATATCACTCATCTCAGGCACTTCATCTCCATCACCTCTAGCTTCCTCAACTGTTCTGCCTTTACTGCCCAGGTTTTCATGCCATACAGTAGTACTGGTCACACCACTGTTTTGTACCTTACGTTTCAGCTACTTTGACATTCTACTGTTATATACTACACCTGACACTCTGTGCTGGTTGGCTGCAGCCCCTCTGGTTCTAGCTTTGGCCTCCTTATTCAGACTTCCCTTCTCCTCAGCCACCCTTCGCAGATACTTGAAACTATTAGCCTGTTTCACTATTTTCCCTTCTATCTCAATTCTCAACTTCTTCTGATTTCCCCCATTTGCTGCCATTACAACGGTCTTACCTGTACTCAGTTTCATCCCATATGGCTTCAGTTTTGCATTCCATTCCCTTATCCTTTGCTGAAGTTCTTACTCAGACCCTGCCTGTAATGTTACATTGTCTGCATACAACAACTTTGTTGATCTGTCTCCTCTGACTTGTTTGCTAAAGTAGTCCATTACTTGTATGACCACAGCACCCACTCCCACTGGGAACCCCGCTGTAAGACCAAACACTGTTCATACTTGAGTCATTGGATCCTTGCACAGAGCTTGCAGTAATTCTTTCAATGTTTCTGGAATTTCAAACTACCACAGGACTGTACCAAATCTTCCTTCTTGGGACCTTATATGCTTTCTCCAAGTCTAACAATGCACAGTTGGACCCTTCCCTCATGCCTAGCTTCTTTCAACTATCTGTCTCACTGTAAATATGGGACCAGTTGTGCTGCATCCTCATCTGAATCTGAACCACTCATCGCCTATCTTACTTTCTACTACGCTCTGTATTCATTTATCAGTCACCCTCTCCAGAACTTTTCATGTAATGTGACAGGAGTTTGATACCTCTGCAATGCCCATGGTTGTGAATGTCCCCTTTTTCTTAAACAATGGCATTAGTGTGCTTATTCTCCAGTCATCTGGACTACACTTTTCTCTCCACACTGCTATAAGTATCCTCAGAAGCCATTTATCCTCTATCTCACCCAGCATCTTTATCATATCTGCTGTGACCTCATCTGAGCCTGCTGCTTTCCCTGGGTTAATTTTACTCCTTAGTGCTGTTCTTACTTCTGTGCTGCGGTGGTGGTGCTGCGGTAGCGTTTGTCGCCTCACAGTAAGACGCTGTCCGGTTCAATTCTCAGCTGGAGCTTCTTCTGCATGGAGACATGCGTGAATGGGCGTACCCTCGTTGAAGGTTGTGCATCAGGGCTGGTAACTCGGCTTGTAAAAATCAACTACCAATCATTAGCGGACCGGAGTTCCGCTGTGGTGACCCCTAACTGGGAAAAGCCAAAAGATACAAGTGCTGTTCTTACTTCTGTGGTGAGCTCCTCCTTTTATTTCATCATAGACAGCTTCTGTAGGGTTTTCTTCATTCTGAAGCTGCTGGAAGTACTCCTTTCATCTGCCTTTGATGTTCTGTGGACTGGTGACAGGTTGTTGCTGGCATCCCTTTATGAAGGGTGTCTGACTATCTTCTTTATCCGTCTTTGCCTTGCAACCTGATATAGTTTCTTTGTGCTATCAACTGACTTACTTCTCAGTAGCTGGTAGCCTCTGATGCCTTGTTCCCTGCTACTATAACTCCTTTCTTAGCTTCTTTGTTTGCCAACCAGCATTTCTTCCTAGCCTGGTCCGTCTTTTCTATCTCCCACTTTTTCCTTCACTCCTTCTTTCTTTTGATGACTTTCTGGACTGCATTCCACCACCAGCTTTGCTTTGTACCTTATTTCCATACCTGGATCACTGCCTATCTGTTCTGTAGTCCTCACACATGCAGTTTTGAGGTGCTGCTATTCCTCTACAACTTCACATATTTCCTCCTCTTCTTGAGGTGCTAGAGCCCTGAGTAATTCATTGAGCTATTGTGCATTCCATCCAGACACCTTCCAGGTCTTCAGCCTGGTCTCTGTTGAACTTAGAGCCTTTTTGCAGCTGGTTGTGGCAACCAGTGGTTTATGCTGTGGGCCAACTGTTTCACAGGGATGGCTTTGCAATTGCTGATTCTACTCCAGTGCCCTTTTCTTACTAGGAGGAAGCCTGAGTTACATGTTGGCTACTCTCATATGCAACCTCGTGACTCTCTCTTTTTCTGAACCATCAAGCCATTTGCTAGATAGAAGTCTAGAAGAGCCTCTTCTTCTTTATTCCTGTTGCCCGACCCATGTGAATCCAGGCAGTCCTCATATCCTGTTCTGTCTGTCCTAATACATGAATTCAAGTCACCTATTAACACCAATTCATGCTGTCCTGCTTTATCTAGTAGGTCTTGCAACTGCTGTTTGAATGCATTATTTTCCACACTATTACAATCCTGCTGTGGGGCATAGGCTGAGATTATAAATATCTAGTTAATAGGCTGAGATTATAAATATCTACGTAAAGACTATCTGGAGTTTGATTGCCATGAGTCTGTCACTAATTCTGATGGCATTTCTCACTGTCTTCTGAAGCCTGTCCCACACCATTTCTAGCAAGTCCCCCTCCTGAGTAGTAGATTCTGGATCCCAAGCCAAGTGTCTTTGCTGCACTGATCTTCCATCTTGTCTCCGGGATGCATAAGATGTCTGCCTCACCCTTATGTCAATCACTTCCAAGCTGCATCCTGTCAGTGATTTCATGTTTAGCTGATTGATAGTTTTACATTCAGCTTTCACTAAACAAACCTATCCCAGGTAACTCAAGCTGGGCAACTGTTGACCCAGGGTTACTAAGCTTTATGTCAGGCACATACTGGCCAATGAGGGCACATACACCCCACCCACCATTAGCATGGGTCCCTGGAGTAGCTCAAAGTACACCGGGTCCTCAACCCATTTATTACCGGCATTTTGGTGATATTAGTCAACACGACCAAATCACTAAGAGCTACATTTACACCACAAGTGGCTAGCCCTGCCATGGTGCACAGTCTGATCTGTATTTTCCTATCATGAGGATACTGCACATCACACTTGATGCCTAAAGGGGTTGGTTTATACAACTCTTCAACCTATAGGACTCCATACAGATTATGTGCTGCTGCCCACAGTTCCATTCTTTGGTGAGTTTGAGATGGGAACACTCAGCATGTTTTTCAGAGGTGGGAGGAGCTTCAAGAAGACACAGGTATTGGCCAGAGGTGAGGGTCAAACCTTGTACCTTACACATGGGAGGCAAAGAGCTTAACTATTATGGCAACTGGTCTTACAGCCTGGATGTATTATTGTACACATCATTCTTGAAAAAATGATATGCTGCCTTCTGTTGGTTTCTTGCTGTTACTTGCATTTACATGCATGCATACCAAAGTATATTTAACTATTTATTGTGACCAACTAGTCTTATTACTGTATTGTACTAAGTACAATAAATACACCGAAACAAACTGCTTCAGTTTATACACATTTACTATTACATTTTCCTTTTGGATCTACAAGCATGCAACACAGATGCTGTCAGCTCTCTATGGCAAATTCCCAAAGCTTGTTTATACACACTCATATTTATACCAAAAAGTCTGATTTTTTTCCCAGTCTGATGTATGACAATCTTCCTTTGTATAACATTTTTCTTTGTTCTTCTAATTTATGATTAACTAATCTCGCTGGAGGTCCTCATCCCACCCCCACCTGAAATAAAAAAGACCACAGTAAAGAACTTCTTGAAAGCCGACTTCACACTTCTAAAGACTAGTGTGGTCTCCTTTAAGGCCCCGAGCGGAAAACAGTACTCAAGCCGCTGAATCACTTACAAATGCCTTCTACCAGCACCTGCAGGACTACATGGATAAGGCAATCCCAAGCAAAACAAAGACTCTTTGTACCAAAGGCAAGCGTCCAGTCTGGTGGACCCCAGCCATAAACAAACTCTACAACAAAAGGAGGAAGCTACTACAAGATAGAGCAAAATCCTTAAAAGGTAAGACACCCTTGATCACTATAAGTAAAAACTAAGAGCTCTCATAAAATCATCCAAAGCAAATTTTGAGAGAAAAATAGCTAAAGACTCAAAAGACAATCATAAGGCCTTCTTTAGCTATGTTAGAAACCTGGGAGGAAACTCCCAGATATGCTCAGAACTAGTTCAAAATGATGTGAAGATTACTGATCCTACAGACATTGCCAACATACTGGCTGACAGGTTCAGTGCAAACTTCTCTCCCCCCTCCCCCCCAAAAGGAGAGATATCTATACCAAGCGATTGCAGCCCCCCAAACATCTCTAACGCCCAAGTAAGAACTGCTCTCTCCAAAGCAAAAAACACAGCATCCATGGGACCTGATGGTGTCCCCGGCTGTGTGCTCCACGAACTCAACGAGGAATTAAACCCACAGCTAGGACAGCTGTTTAATCATAGTCTTACCTCTGGATATGTACCCAGGGAGTGGCGCACTGCAACTGTGGTCCCACTTCACAAAGGTGGTGCCTCCACCGACCCTGGAAATTACCGGCCCATTAGCTTGACAAGCCTTATCTGCAAAGCCATGGAGAGGATCATAATGGACCTCATAAATAAAGACAAAGGGAATTTGCAGACTTTGGATCCATCCCAGTTTGGCTTTGTCAAAGGCAGATCATGCCTTCTAAACTTGGTTGACTTTTTCGAAACAGTCACCAAAGCCATTGATGAGGAAAGGCAGTCCATACAGCCTACCTCGATCTGGTGAAGGCCTTGATACAATACCCCACTCGGGTATCATTGAAAAACTCATCAGCTTAAATGTTAACCCATACATCACAAGATGGGTTGCAAACTGGCTGAGTGACAGAACCCACAGGGTCAGAGTTGCTGGCGCCATGTCAGACTCAAAGCCTGTCACAAGTGGTGTACCACAGGGCTCAGTCCTGGGCCCACTCTTGTTTGGCATCTACTTTTCCGAAGTACAAGCAAACACATCAGGGTTATGGCTGACAAAGTTTGCAGATGACTGCAAACTGGGCGCCATAGTAGAAAACACATCTGACACAGATATCCTTCAGAAGGGTCTCACAGAAACGGATAACTGGTGCCAGAGCCATGGCCTAAAGTTAAATGCCAAAAAATGCATAGTCATACCCTTCGGGAAAAACAAGGTTACCCCTAGCTACCAAATAGGTGGCAATCCACTGAGCACAGAAGAAGTTATCAGGGACCTGGGGACCCAGGTTGATAGTAGTCTGTCATTCGACACCCATGTAGCTAAAGTAGTTAGGAAGACCTTCTACATTGCCCACCTTATCATGAAGGGATTCTCATCTAGATCAAGGGAGGTCATAGTCTCCCTATACTCATCACTCATCAGACCAATGATTGAGTACAATGCCCCATTCGGAATGTATCTGACCCGACACTTGCAGCAGCTGGAGAGGCCACAAAAGTTTCTCACCAAAAGGATAAAGGGTCTCAAACATCTGTCCTATGCTGCCCGACTGAAAGAACTCCAGCTCTATTCAGTCGCTTACCACTTGCTCAGAGGTGACCTTTGCCTAACATACAAGGCCATGTCAAACCCAGATTTGATGAATATGCTTCACCTCAAAAAATCTAGATCCATCAGAGCCACAAGGGCGGGAGACTTAAACCTCGACACGGCTATTAATAGGACGTGCTGGAGGGATAGATTCATCACCCAAAGACTCCCTGTGCTGTGGAATAAAATCCCGGTATATGTGAGGCAGAGCACCTCGCTGGCCTTGTTCAAGAGAAATCTTGACCAATGGATGGGAGATCACAGATATACCCCAGGGATTACCTCAGTGTCACTGCTCGACAGAGGCACAGCAAAATAAAGGGTATAGTTCCCCATACTAAAGGGGTGGCGTAAGCCACAAAACTATGGGCTAGGCTTGTAAATGCCCTCAGGCAGATAGCCTAGTATGAACCTATGAACCTATGAACCTATGATTTGTCCTTTATTCTTTCAAGTTTAGTGGTCCAGGGAAACTCAGTCTTGCATTATCTAAAACGTGGTGTTCCAGCACTATCTGAAACTTGATGTTCCAACTTTATCTTGCGTGATGTTACATCTCTTTACTTTGTTGATGTCCTTCCAGCTGCCATCTGCGCAGTTATTTTTACAGACATTGTTTCTCAATAACATACTCCTTTACATGGATGCCAATATCTAATTAAGTTATGCCAGCACACTTACTACTACTTATTTTTCAGCATTTTATACTATTCCTAAATTAACCATTTATATTTCATATAATTCTTGCAGCTTTTTATTCAAGCTAATAATCATGCTAGTGAAAAGACAGTGAACTATTATTCTTTCAGTTCCCCCTTATTTTATTTTTTTTTTTTTTTGTTGAAGGAATGGACTAAACTTCGGTTAAAGAAAAGACTGCATTTGTTTTGTCAGCATTGCTATTTACAGTATTTACCACTTTGTTCATGTTTACAGTTATGATTTGCTGAGTTATTGCAACTCTTTGTAGCCTGCAGCGTATAAAACAATTCCAAGCTGTCATTATCACTATGACCCTTAAAACTATTAACACAGGATGTATTAATCAATTTAACAATTTGGTCTCAGATGATGACCATCTTGTGAGTATGCCCCATTAGTTATGGGCAGTGTCAGCTTCTGTTTTTGCCTTTTACTATTAACACTGGGTTATTTGAAACCACACATACAAACTGTGGTGCCACTTTAACAAACATTTTGAAATTTGAAGGCAATATTGTCCATTTACACAACATTTTGTTTAATTTACAAATGTAGATACATTAGTACTAAATTGTAATCTGTCTATTAAAGATACTTGTAAATGCTTGTAAATGTACAATCTGTGAGATATCTTGTTTTATTGGTTTTTATACCAACCTCTCTTAAATCTGCATTTGGTGTCTTTAAAACCTGGAAATGTAATTTGGTATTGTTGTCCAGTCCTTTCATTGTACAGGTGGATAGTATTTTTACCATTTGATCTGTATGACGTACTAGCCTGTTACCCAAAATGTTAAGTATTTTTACCCATGGTCCTTTTTCTTGTATTACTGTGTTTATACAAATAGAGTATTGGTAGAAATCATACCCCTTTCCCCTGTTGAGTTTATGCTTATTTTTGTGTTATTGTCTACGCACTGTGACATTTTTGCATCATGTCTTCCCTTGTCAGAACTGTTACATTTTTGAGGTAATGTACAGCATTTAATAGAAATACAGCTGTTTACTGAAATGTTTGTCAGGCTTTGATTCTTTCTCTACTTTTATGTATCAGCTAACCATGCTGTTATATTTGTGTTAAATGTTATCCTCCCAAAGGTACATGCTGTATGCTTTCTACAAGTGAAATTGTCTTTTGTTTTATTTTGTGCAGCATTTTCTAAGTTTTACTCATGAAATATTGTAATTCCCTCTGTTTTGATGTTCACAATGATGCAAATGAAATGCAGATGTCTGTGTTGAATGCTGCATCTCACAGCTGCATTTTTACTTATAGTCCTTGAAGCATGTTCCAGACACTGAACATTCAGCTTGTCTCAAGCTGTACCAGAATATATGTATGCTAGCAAACAGAAATACAAGTGTTTAACTAACTATATTATTTCTACATACATTACAGCAACATATGTGCATATGCATCTAACTAGCAAATGGATGTGCACATGCATTTATACATTTTTAAGCATCTCTATCACTGTATACATTCCCTCTGTTTTATTTTAAATTCAAAACTGCCTATATTAGTATGCACATTTTAGTCAAGTTACATTGCTATTAACTAGAAACACATTGTGATTTAGAATATGACTCTATACAGTAATTTATTGACAATGCTTGGGTATTTTATTGCAAAGGCATTGCAGTCTTTTTTTTTTTTTGAAAAAAAACACATATGTCACGCTTTGACTTGTTACTCTAATTACATAGATAAACCATTTACTATATATTGTACATAATACACTTGTTTATACAGATTGTTTTGCATTTGTAGATACATGGCTGTAATGTACACTCAGTCCAGTTTTTAAACTTAGCATTAAACTGAAGCCTGCTTATTACATTACTTGAAACATTAAAATGTATTTTTGGTATTACCACTTTGCACTTCTATTTGAGTTCCTTTTCAGTACTGTGTACACAGTTAGTGTAAAATTGAAAGCATGCCCTTCACCCTGTAGTATACATTATTTTATTGCAGTATTGTTTGTGTACTTTATGCTGTAAGAATTAAATGTATGCTTGCCCTTTTGGGTGTTACCTAGACTGTGACACTTTGGTCTTACACATTTGCTTTTTTATTTGATCATTTTTTGGACATTTTCAAAAACAAAATATTTTTATAAAGCTTTTGCTGTTGCCTATACTGTCAAAGTTGTAGTAGGAATTGCTTTTACCCATTTTGAAAAGACGTTTATTGTTACTAGTAGCTATTTGTACCCTCCCTTTTTGTAAAGGGACCTGCATAATTTATTTTAACTGCATACCATAGCTCATGTACTGACTGTACTCGTAGTATTTACCTGCAGACTTTTGTTCTTTTTGCTTAATGTTGCACGTGAATACTTAACAATACCGTTTGGCCTGGTGACCAGTCTTGTTTCCTTGACCTTATAAATTTCAGTGCCAGTAACATTTTATCTTATACAACATTCCTTGTTACTACCCATTCCAGCCTGGAAAGATTTGAGCTCAGATACTTTTTTGGTTTTTGCGCATTCCAGATACTTAACCCATAACTCCTTCAGCACTTACTCGCACCTTTAGTCATTTGGTAATATACTTGCAACTTGATATTAGAATGCAGTTGTAAAATTCTTAGAATCATAATAAACATTTGTAATTTGCCTAACTATGCATATTACTTTTGAATACTGTTTTTGCTGGAGTCTGTGTATTTTTATGCTATTATACGATTACAAAACATTGAAAGAAACACGAGAGATATTGACTTAACTAACACATGCTTAAAACAGATATATTTACATGATTTACATTTGCTGTTGTGCCTTTTGCTGAAAATACATGCAAGTCAGTCTTGTGACATTGTGTTTTTACTGCATTTAACTACTTTTATTTGATTTCTATACCCTAGAACTGTTTTATTTGAAATGGTTTTAAAATCACCATTTAAGTCCTTTGCTTTAACTGAATGAAAGTTTGTGCTGTGTATGCTTAACCATTTTCTAAAGGTAGAATACTGCATCGTAAATTATTTTCTATCAGCGTAGTGAACTGCTATTGCTTTAACATTTTACTAACCAGCTTATATTTGTCAGTATTCTGTTCTGCTGACTAAAGCTCTTATGCACTTCTGAAAATGTGTTTGCATATGTTGTCTGAACTTTTTGAACTCACTCTGTGTCTTAGACGTTTATTAAATCTTTTTGTCGGTTCACCCTGAATCTTGTCTCTGTTATCTGTTTTGTAATGTGAAGTGGTTTTATGCCACTTTTGTCTAGCAAGATGTACAGATGATTTTGTAAATAACTGACTTGATTGATATTGTAACTCTGAAATTAACAGTTTACATGTAGTGAAAGGACATAATGCATCTGGTTGTTTACCATTACTTTTATGACATTGCACACAGAAAGCAGTTTCATATAACTTTCACAATAAACGTTTACTGTCATACAAATGATGTTGCTGTTTAAGATACCAGTGAATCATAATGCATTTATATAAAGCACTGACATGAACTTTACCTAGTAAATTACTACATGTGCTACAGTTATGTTTATACCAATCTTTAAATCTTGACCATACATGTGCTGGACTATTGCTGTCTACCTGACAGGTAGTCTTACACTTAACAGTTTTTTCTTTATGGCATCCATGCTGTAGAACGAAAAACAAAAAGAATTACCAGTTTCTGTGTGGAAGGCGGCCAACTCTTCCATCAAGAAAACTTAGAAAGTCCCTCATTGATTCTCCCAAAAGGTGATCAAACAGAGCTGGCAGATTCAGCTGTGTGAATGTACAGGACCTGTGGAACTTGCAGAGATACACTGTTCTGCTACTGGATACTGTGCATAAGGAGGCAAATGTTTGCACTAAAACTGGGCGTACTAACTGAATAAAATGAAAAAGAAGCTGTAGCTGTCACAATAAGAAACCATTCAGTCTGTCAACTGTGGCTCACCATTGAAAAATTATATGCTGCCTTCTGTTGGTTTCTTGCTGTTACTTGCATTTACATGCATGCATACCAAAGTATATTTAACTATTTATTGTGACCAACTAGTCTTATTACTGTACTGTACGAAGTACAATAAATACACTTAGACAAACTGCTTCAGTTAATATGCATTTACTATTACATTTTCCTTTTGGATCTACAAGCATGGAACACAGATGCTGTCAGCTCTCTATGGCAACTTCCCAAAACTTGTTTATACACACTCATATTTGGGTCCCCTTCAGTTTGCTGACATTTCAGAATGCTGACACCATATGATCGACATTCGGAATGCCGACAATGCGGAATCAGCATCTCATTATAGTGCGGAATGGATTTGCATTCCTGCACTGTAGTGCGATCTCGGAGTTGGTATATTAAAGTTACGGGGGTGTGGGGGTCAGACCCTCCCCCATGGGGGGTTGCTAGCAGTTTAAAGGAAATTTCATTTTTTGTGGACTTCTTACAATGTCGGCATTCCGAATGTCGATCATATGATGTCAGCCATATGGTTGTCAGCATTGTGTAGGAGATCGTCATATTTATAACAAAAAGTCTAATATTTTTTCCAGTCTGATGTATTAAATCTTCCTTTGTATAACATTTTTCTTTGTTCTAATTTATGATTTGTCCTTGATTCTTTCAAGTTTAGTGGTCCAGGGAAACTCAGTCTTGTATTATCTGAAACGTGGTGTTCCAGTAATATCTAAACATAATTCATAAATGAGAACCTCATTACAAGAATAGAACTGACTCTTTAACTGTTTAAAATTCTGTGTAACACCCATCTACTGGAAAGATTTAAAGTTAACATTACACCATATGTGATAACCACCTTAATATATGTGTTTTCCGTTTTCAGATGAAATCTTTAACTATTTCTTTCTCAGCTACTTGCTTCCAACCTTTGATGTGTGTATGTGAGAAAAACATGTACCTGTGTGTACATATCTTTAAACAAATCTCAGTTTTGTGATAACTCACTGTAATAATTTCACTGTATTTACACTTGTTTTTGTACATTTGGAGCTTTTCTCCCCGGGCCTCCGCTGAAAATAGACCTGTATCCAGTCGAACTTTCCCGGTTAGCAAATGTAAAATAAAATAAATAATAAATAAATAATATCTGAAACTTGATGTTCCAACTTTATCTTGCTTGATGTTACATCTCTTTACTTTGTTGATGTCCTTCAAGCTGCCATCTGTGTAGTTATTTTTACAGACATTTTTTCTCAATAACATACTCATTTACATGGATGCCAATATCTAATTAAGCTATGACAGCACACTTACCACTTCCTATTTTTCAGCATTTTATACTATTCCTAAATTAACCCTTTATATTTCATATCATTCTTGAAGCTTTTTATTCAAGCTAATAATTATGCTAGTGAAAATACATTGAACTGTTATTCTTTCAGTTCTTACTGTTGTATGCTATACTTAATCTGGCCTAGAGCTATTAAATAAATGCTGCCTCTTATCCAGTACCATGGTGTACTGTGCCCACATCTACCAAACATAAGTCATCACCTGCAGTAGGCTTGATGCCAGGACTTCCTCCTTCTCCCAAAAAGCATCTCCCCTGCTGTATCTGTGTAGAAACATGTTGTATAACAGTAAGCACACTGCAAATATTTTACTGCACATTTCATATGGTTGTACTGCAGGACATCACTGAGCGCAAGAAAGCAGAAGCTGCACTTGAGCAGTTTAAATGTATGTTTGATAATAATTTGCTTGTGTGATATGGCAGTGCTGAATGCATTCTCTGCCATGGATTGCATGTGTGTTTTTTGTTGGTGTCATTGTCTATATCCATGGCTTCAGGGCATATCTGGCATAGTTAATAAGATGGCCCTGTGGAAAATCAACCTGCTCATACAAGTCATAAGTCTGCCAGCTGTGGCAGTCATTGGCATTACTTGGGGGGCCTGCTGGCTGACAGATCATATATTATACCCTGTGTATTGAAGACCACATGGCAGTTAATGGAGTGGAACACCTCACAGTTAATATACCACTGTTCTTATTTCTCAGGTGGGGTCTTTAGTGTAGTGTGGGTGCAGTCAATGGCTCCCAGCACCTCAGGGAAATGGACTACAACATAAAAATGTCTGTGTGATGTTGCTTCTCTCCTCTGTGGTATATGGGAAACACATGTTCCTACACCTGCTGTAGTGTAGCATTGAGAAACAAAGTAGTATCCTTGAGGCAGATGCCTGAGATACACCTACCATGTTCCCCTGTTCATGGTCAGAAGGCCCTGTAGACAAAATTTTCAAACTCAAACATAACTCAATATCCACAAGGATGGATATTCCATACATCCAACTTATAAGAGTGACACGTTTGAACCAGTTCCTCAAGATATTGCTATCTACAAAGTAGCATGCCACTGTTTCTCTGCCATAGAGGGCATGGTACGTTAGACACAGATAACATGACAGCACACAACTACATGGCTACTGACAGTGAAAACAGCCAGTTGCATATACATATCTACTAAAGCTGTGGTTACCCTTACATTTTTGAAGTATCTTCCCTGTAACTTCTGGATTTTACTGTAGCCAACATCTCTGAATGTTGCATTTCATTGTGCAAAAAAAGAAGTCCATCTGTGTTATGGATCTTCACTTATCCTTGACTCATGGGTTCAAATTTTTTTACCTCAGAACTGACTAGGGCCTTACTCCAGCTCACGTCCTCCAAAAATCACAGAATTACATCAGATCAAGTTTGCATAAAAATGTGACAGACTGGAAATAACAGACCAGAAACCATACCAGTATTCCTAACAGGAAGGAATCATTTTTTTCAGAAAAGATCCATTCCACCAAGAAACTAAAGGGCAGGGGGAAGGAGGGTGGGGATGTCAAGGATAAGTGAAGATTGACAACACAGATGGAACATTATGGTAAGACATAACTTCTTTATCTGATGTTTTCAATCTTCACTTAATCCTTGACTCTTAGGACAGAGTCCCCAGCTACCTAAATCCAGGGAGGTCTCACGGAAGAATATTCCTGAGCACCATCAAACCAAATGACTTTCATCCCCTAGAGACCAGGTCTAGCTTGCAATGAGTAATAAAGGTATGAGGGTAAGCCCAGGTAGCCGTTGCACAAATGTCATCAATGGAACCTCTGGAATGAAAAACTGCAGAAGAGACTACTGCTCTAGTTGAATGTGCTTTGACAGGTCCCAGTAATTGCACCTTCTTGTTACAGATGAAAGTTATACAGTCTTTAAGCCATTTTGATAAGGTAACTTTAGAAACAGATTTTCTCATAGAAGTAGAAGAAAAGGAAATAAACAACTGGTCTGATTTATTTTGCTCTGAGAAGGTAAAAATGCAATTGTCTATATACATCTAGTAAATGGAGATAATATTCACCCTTGTTAGAAAAGTTGGAGTAGAAGACTGGGATTTAAATAGTCTAATTTATATTGGCTTCTAACACTACCTTAGGTAGAAAGGATGGACTTTTTCTTAAAGAAAACCGGTCTTTGTGAAAAATAAGGTATGGAGGTTTGCAAGATAATGCCTGAATCTCAGAAATCCTTTTGTGGAAGTAGTCGCTATCAACAATAAAGTTTCCCAAGATAAAAATTTCAGATCAGAAGTCACTGCAGGTTCAAAAAGGGGGATAATTACTGACTGAAGTATGAGGTTCATGTCCCAAGGAGCACAGGGATCTTTATATGGAGGTCTGAGTATCAATGTTCCTTTTAGAAAGGCTTTGCAGACGTTATGGGATATTAACGTTGAATCATTTAAACTATTATGAAAATGTGAAATTGAGTATGGTCAAGGCTGAAGCTCCTGCTTCAAAAAGCAATGTTAAGAACTCCAAGATCTTATTGATTGCTGCTGAAAAAGGATTAAGATTCATCTGCAAAGCCCAATTTGAAATTTTTTTCCACTTACTGAAATATAACTTTCTAGTCGAAGGTTTGTGGGAGGCTAGAACAATTCTTTGAACTGGGGAAGTTCTAAGGTCTAGCTTGCAATGAGTAATAAAGGTATGAGGGTAAGCCCAGGTAGCCATTGCACAAATGTCATCAATGGAACCTCTGGAATGAAAAACTGCTTGCAATGAGTAATAAAGGTATGAGGGTAAGCCAGCAGGCCCCTCCTGGCAATCATTGGAAGTGGAGAAGCTTGAAATTGGGCAGATTCAAATGAATCTGTCCGTCTGGATGGGACAAAAGGACTGGATCCAGTGTCCAAGGTTTCTGAATTAGGTAAGGCCAAAGAAAGGAAACCAGACCTGACAAGGCCAAAATAGGGCAATGAGAAGTATTTTATTCTTCGACCTGTGGGTTTTCTTTAGAAACTGAGATATGACAGAAAAGAGGGGAACTGCATATAATAAACCAGGGGGCCAATCGTGGAGAACAGCACTTATCGGTAACTCTCCCAGAGAAGGAATTAGGGCAAAGTAGCTGCTGCATTTGTTGTTCAGGGGGGATGCAAAGAGACCGCAGCAAGGTTGGCCCCAAAGGTGGAACCAATGGACAGAGAGACCACTCATGAGGCATTAAGGTGGTTCTGCTCAATTTGTCTGCACTCACACTGGAACTCCCCAGAATATGCATTGCAACTAGAAAGCAGTCAGATGAAATCACCCATTGCCATAATGAGTGCTTCTCGACAAAGAGGACAAGACCTGATTCCCACCTGCTAGTTGGTGTACCAGACTACTGACAAGTTGTCTGTTCGAATCCCAACTGTCTCTGACAGGAAGGTATTTTGGAATGCCTGCAAGGCTAAGAGCACGCCCCTGATCTCTAGAACACTGATGTGCAAATTTGCCTCTAGATTAGACCATGTGCCTTGGACTGTCTTTCCCAGATAATGCTCCCCAACCCATCTGGGACGTGTCCATGGTCACTATAGCTTGGGGTGGAAGAGGAAAGAACAGATCTCCTTCTCTTCCATGTTACAGTATTCTTAGTGTGGGATTCTCCATCTCAGGTGACCCGAATGTC
Organism: Protopterus annectens; assembly: GCF_019279795.1. NCBI lineage: Eukaryota > Metazoa > Chordata > Ceratodontiformes > Protopteridae > Protopterus > Protopterus annectens. Next base: position 1,222,138,206 of record NC_056743.1, read on the forward strand.
AGCTCCTTTACAAAAGCTTAAGCCTGGTTGCTGTTGGTGCATGGGACGTCACAAGCAGGGCCATAAACCAGAGCCTTACATGTGATGTCTGCATGCACAGACCTCAAAACTAAATGCCCAGTCAAACAGTGGACTAGGTAGAGCCAAATGATGTCCTCCAGACCAGTGAAATGCCACAGATTGCCCAAGGAGACCATAGACTAGGAGGTGCCCTAGGGAGCCCCATAGGCAGGTGAAAGGAATGCAGGGGATGGTGGGAGATAAGGAATACTGCAACATGGAAGAGAAGGACATCTATGGTTATGGTAAGATTTTAAACAACTTTTCTATGCCCTTCTATTCCCATGTTGCAGTATTCATAGTGTGGGAGAGTACCACAGCTTAGAAAGGAGGAAGGGTGGTGGTAGAGGTAGCTGATTCCAGAAACCCCTGCAGAACTGCCCTAGCAAAACCTGCTCTGACTCTGGAGATATGGTCCAATTTGTAGTGTCTGGTAAAGGTGTGTATAGTTGACCAGGTGGCTGCATCCAGGATGGATGTTGTATCCAGGCTTTAGAAGAAGGCTTTGGAGGATGCTACGGCCCTAGTGGAGGGTGCTCTTACTCTCTGAAGTAAGTCCTTGCCATGGTAGGTGTAGCAGAAGCAGATAGTTTTCCTGATCCAACAGGAGATAGTTTGTTTGGAGAATGCCTTACCCAGGGCCTTGGGATAGAAGGAAACAAAGAGTTGATTAGATTTCCTTATGGACTTGGTTTTGTCCACATAAAATCTTAACTGTCTATGCACATCCAGGGAATGGAGTATTTTCTCACTGTCATTGGTGGGAGAGGGAAAGAAGGTGGGCAGGTAGAGGCACTGATTTAATGATCACTTTGGGCATGAAAGAAGGGTTGGTGCGCAGGGTCACCCTGTCTTTGTGGAAGAAAGTGTAGAGGGGACAGGCCATAAGTGCCTGTAACTCTGACACCCTTCTAGCTGAGGTAAGAGCTACCAGCAGGATTGTTTTTCATGTGCACATTTGCAGTGTCGAAGAACTGGCTGGTTCGAATGGGGCCAGTGTGAGTTTCTCTAGGATAAAGTTTACGTCCCAAGGCAGTGGAATGGGTTTCCTTGGTAGCCTGATGTGCAAGACTCCTTTCAGGAGCAATTTAACATCTAACAGGGTCTAAAGGTAAGCAGGCAGAGATTGCAGATAGGTGGACTTTCACTGAAGAACATGAAAGGCCTGCCTTGATAAGTTCACACACACAAGCTAAGACTAGAGGGACATCCACTAGAAAGGGATCCTTATGTCTTTGGAGACACCATTTGGAGAATCCCATTTTAAAATGTAGGATTTCCTTGTGTTAGGTTTCCTTTCTCTGGATAGAAAGCACATCCTCAGAGTAGCAGTGTCTGAAGGGTATTAAAAGTTTATCACCCAGAGTGTTAGACATAGCATTTCCAGGTGAGGGTGGATGAGTGTTCCCTTCTGATGTGTGAGTATGTCCACCTTGTAGGGTAACTTGTGGTGACTGCCCTTGGTGATGGATAGTAGAAGGGGGAACCAATGCTGCCTTGGCCAATGGGGAGTCATCAGCAAGATTTTTGTCATGTCCATCCTGATCTTCAGAAGGACCTTTTGAATGAGAGGCAAGGGGGGGAAAGGCATATAGAAACCGTCCCTTCCATGAAATGGTGAAGGTGTCCACTCTCTTAGTACAAAATGTTTTCAGTTGTCTGTTCTGGGAGGAGGCAAAAAAATCTATTTGAGGTGTGCCCCACTGGTGGACAATGTCTAGAAAAACTTCTCTGTGTAACATCCACTCGTGATACAGAGAGAATGATCTGATGAGAGCATCTGCCTGGTGGCTCTCCCTGGATGGTATGTAGCCTGACTGCAGACATAAGTTGTATTTGGAGGCTATTTCTCAAATCTGGATTGCTAGCCTGCAGAGGATATAGGACTCCACCCCCCCCCCCATTTGTTGATGTACCACAAGACTGTGGTGTTGTCTGTGACGATTTGAAGGGGACCCGGCTGAAGGATAGGAAGACAGCGTTTCAGTGCCAAAAGGACTGCTGTCATGTCTCTAACATTGATGTGTTTTTTCTGGAGGGGTGACTGCTGGCATTCTTGCACCTTGAGGCCCTTCATGGTAGCCCCCACCCAGGTCTGATGTGTCTGTATGCATGTATTGAACTGGTGTGGAAAGGGGAAGGGGAAGTCCTGGGTTCATTTGAACTTGTTGGATCCACCACCTTAGCTTTGCCTTTAGGCAGGGTAAGAAGGGAATCTGGAATTTTAGAGGGTGGTTGTATTGGGATCACACGTTCTTTAGATACCACTGTAGTTTTCTCATGTGCACCCTGGCTAATAGTAGTATAGGAATGGTGGCAGCCATAAGGCACAGAAGTCACAAGAATTGTCTTGCTGATAGTTGGTGGACCTGCAGCAGATCCTGGAAGTGGCCTGTTAGGGAAAGTACTTTGTCCTGAGGAAGAAATGCCTTCATCAGGTCTGTTCAGATCCTGCAGCCCAGAAAGGTTTTGTCCTGCTGTGGTGTTAGGGATGATTTGGGGAAATTGAGGGTGAACCCCACACCCTGTACCACAGACATGACCAAGTGTAGATGTTTTTTTTAGGGTGACTTATGTTTCTGCAAGGATGAGTATGATATCTAGGTAGGACTAGATTTGAATGTCCCTGGTTCTGCAGTAGGCTATGGCTGGAGCAAGGCATTTGGTGAAGACCCTGGGTGCAGTAGATAAACCAAAGGGCAGTGCAGTAAATTGAAAGTGAGAAACAGGGCCGAGTGAAACACAAGTACTTTCTGTAAGAGTTTTATAGGGATGTGGAGGTACACCTCCTTCAGGTCTAGAGTGACCATGAATGCCTGTGCTGGCAATAGTGGAAGTAGAGTTTGGAAGGATAGCATCCTGAAGGATGGGACTTTTAGAAAGATATTCAGAAAGGACAAATCCAGGATAGGCCTCCATGGGCCATCCTTTTTTGGCACTAGAAATAGCCTCAAGTAAAAGCCTTTTCCTTCTTGTCCTGAGACCGGTTCTATGATTCCATGGGTCAGTAGAGCTTGTATGATGTCTGAAATAAGGTGTAGTTGGTTTTTGGGTGGGAATGGGATTCCCCAAGGGGGGGGGTCTTTCTTTCCAGGAAAGGAAGCATCCCTCTTCTACTATTGCCAGGACCCAGCAATCTGAAGTAATTTTTCTCCATGGGCCATCCTTTTTTGGCACTAGAAATAGCCTCAAGTAAAAGCCTTTTCCTTCTTGCCCTGAGACCGGTTCTATGATTCCATGGGTCAGTAGAGCTTGTATGATGTCTGAAATAAGGTGTAGTTGGTTTTTGGGTGGGAATGGGATTCCCCAAGGGGGGGGGTCTTTCTTTCCAGGAAAGGAAGCATCCCTCTTCTACTATTGCCAGGACCCAGCAATCTGAAGTAATTTTTCTCCAGAGGAGCAGGCAATGTGGAAGACAGGCTAACAGGGGGAGATGGGCAAGGCAGTCATGCATTGTTGGTGCCATATCTGTCATGAAAGGGCTGTCTGGAGGTGGGTAGAGAAGAGGCTGGTCTGGTAGAGGTCTGCCTCCTGGTTCCCCTCTTATGCCTGGAAGAGGAATGGGTGGCAGTGGAGGGGGGTTCTTCTAACATAGGCGGTCTTAGTTGGATAGTTTTGGTAGTATTTTAGTATAGGGGATACCAGAAGGTGCTTAATGTCTTGAAGCTCCTTGCTTTTCTCCTGAAGATTCTTAAACAGTTCAGCAGACTGCTTCCCAAGCAGGAGGTTGTGGCCTAGTGGAGCATCAAGAATTTTGGACTTGAAATCCTCAGGCAGGGGTTGAAGTCAAAGCCATGAATATCTGCAGAGCACTGAGGTGGATGCAGCAGATCTAGCAGAACCCTCTGCTGCATCATAGCTACATCTGATTGAGTGTCTGGCCACCTGGGATGCCAGTGACAGTTTTGATGCTACCTCAGTCTTGTTTGGAGAGTCAGGTATGGAGGAAAGGAGTGTGGATGCTTGGGATACCAAGTATAAGGCATGTTTAATCATATGGGTTTGGTAATTAATAGTTCTGAAGGTTAGGGTGGAAGAGGAGTAAACTTTCTTCCCTAGCCTGTTCATGTTTCTGCTGTCCTTGTCAGTGGGCAGAAGGGAAGAGGATGAGATCAGTCTAGACTGCTTATCTAAGGCTACAGCAATCACTGCAGGATCTGCCAAGGGGGGCTTCACAAGAAATTTGTGTTCATCAGGCACCTTGTGGAAATGATCAGATGGCTGAGAATCAGGATTTTTAGATGCTGAAGTAAATGCATCCAGGTATGCAGGTATAATTGGGGGAATGGCAGAAGGTGAAGGAAAGTCAATTTGCAGTAAGTCAAAATATCTTTTTTAAGTTTCAGTCATTTGGGAAGTATCCCATTTGAAATATCCTTTCATTTTAGTTATAGTCTCCCTAAAAGTGATGTGCTCAGGAGGAGAGTCCTCTTCTATGGATTCCTCATCCAGGGAATAGTATTCTAGAGGAGAGGCTATCTGTGCTGAGTAGGAAATAGACTCATCAGATGAAGAAGAGAGAATGTCTTCCGCTTCTTCATGGGACGTGGAAGGGAGAATAAAAGTAGCTGAGGCAGGCCTTGGCTTAGCACTGGGATAGTGGAGGGACAGGAGACCGAGGACCTAAGAGCCATGAAGGCCTGTGCATCAGGGACTGAGTAAAAGATTGCCAGTCAAGAAGTCTCTCAGCAGAGGGTGTTAAATATTTACTTTTGTGTTTTTTTTTTAAAGGAGTAGATTTGGGAGAGGGAGAAGGCCTAGTTTCAGGGACCTGAGCAGAGGTTTCAGATTCTGGCATCCGAGACAGGCATCCGGTGGATCCTGGTTCCCCCTTAACTTTGGTGTGACATCTGAGTTATCTCCGTGGGTGTAACGGACAGTACTTCAGAAACGGCTGCCTCAAGGCGGGGCTGACAAAGTAGACAGCTCTATCAAACGTCCCTCAACCCCTATATTGGTGGTCGGTGGGGCATCTGACAATGGAGAGGCAGCAGGCCAAGAAACCTTTACCTTTTTCTGAAGTGGTTCCACCTGGGCGGCTGACTCCGCCTCCATCCTAAGAGTTTATTTTTTAAGTCTCTGGTTTTCCAAGTAAAGATTAAGGGCAGCCAAATGGCTTCTAAGCATCTTAGAGATGAAGGATTGACAAATGGCACAGGCAGTATGGTCGTGTTCCCAGCCTAGACAATAAAACAGAATGGTTATGGGTGCCTTTATGTGAAATTTGACGTCCGCATTGGCATGTACCCTTATTAGCAGACATCGGCTAGAAAGAAACAAGCAAACCAAGCTCAAGCAATAGTAACTGAAAGAATTCCCCAATGGGGTACTTGGCTTTAGACATCTTGATAAGTAGAGGAGCGATGCGATCGATCTGATGTTCGACTGACTGCAGCAGAAATGTTCTGAGGTCTGTGCATGCAAACGTCACATTTAAGGCACCTGGTTTATGGCCCTGTGTGTGACGTCTCATGCACTAACCGCAACCAGGCTTAAGCTTTTGTATAGAAGTCAACATTCGGGTCAGCTGAAGTGGAGAATCCCACACTAAGAATACTGCAAAATAGGAACAGAAAGACATCAAAGGGTCTGCCTGACAAAATTTAATTGGAGTGAAGCCACCAACTTAGGTCTCTCTTGCACAAGTTGGTAATTACTATTGGATGGGGCATTGGCTGATCCAGTAAAAACCACTAGGATGCCAAGAGCCATTGAAGAATCTGCATGTGGAATCTGGACAGAGGAGCTAGAGTAATGGAAGCTGACACTGATCCTAGCATTTGGGAGTGGTGAGGAGCCAGTCATCTAAATACGGAAACACACGGTATCCTTGCAGTCTGAAGTGAGCTAGTACCACTGTCATGCATTTGGTGAACAACATGGAGGTTGTGGTGAGACCAAAAGGCAGGGCTCTGAACTGGAAATGACTGACTTCCAGCCGTAAGTGCAGGAATTTTCTGTATCGCTTGTCCATTTTTATATGATAATACACATCCTGAAAATCTACTATAAGTATAGACAGAACAGTGTACATTCAGAATTTGGTTTGTTGAGCTGACTTGTTCATTGGCTGAGATCCAGAATCACTCTCTAGTCCCCTACTTCCTTTGGCACTAAAAAGAATCTTGAGTACACTCTGGATCCTATCTGGTCTGGTAGGACTGCTTGTGCAATGAGCCTCATGGACAAATTGCAGACAGAGTCAATGGTTGCTAGCTGAAAAGTCATCTTTTCTCTAACCCCTTCAGCTACTGCTCCTGTCAGAGTATCTGAGAGTTCTTTTATCAGATCTTGTTGAAGTCACATGAAATGTGCCATGTAGGACCTTAGTGCGAAGGACGATGAAGCGTATATGCACTTCTCAAATCTATCCATCATCCTAGATTCTTTACTAGGACAATGAACAGAAGGACTTTCATCAGCAAGTTCCTTTTTTTGTGGCTGCCACCACCACCATGGCATCAACTGGTATCCTTTTCACCCAATGCTGCTGATCTTGGGGAGCTGAAAAAATATGATATGGTCTCTTCGGGATTGGTTCAATAGTGTCAAATATCTTCCACATCTGCTGAGCAGTCAGCTTAATCAGATCGTTAGCAGGTGAAGAGATCCAGTAGGTAGAGGGTCAGATGCGGAAAGCCTCTAGGAATACTGATTCCTCAGAGGAAGGTTGAAGGGAAGTCCAGTCACCCCTCTGTTTCAGGATCTCAACAATGTCACAGCAGTGAACATTACCCTTCATCAAAATCGGTATCTTTAGTGAAAAACTCTTCAGGGGAGTATTGACAGTATTGGATGGTGCAGAAGCAGACACCAGTGGCACCAAAGACATGTCCATTTCCCCATATGGTTCCAAAGAAACTGCTGGAAAGTACAGTTGTGTACACTTACCATAAATGTAGATGTTCGAGTGTATTCACCGTTGCAGTCATTACATTTGGGTAATCCTGCTGGCAGGTTTCCCTCAGTCAGCCTGAATTCCAAAGTCCTTGGTCCTGCATCGGCTGCTGTCACCCCTTCCCTGACATCAGGTCGTCAGGGGTATAAAAGATGTGTCCGACACCATTTTCTTTAGTTTTTCTTGCCCCAGGTGTCAGGTGCCCCCTAAAAGGGTAGCCCAAATGTATATATGTATATATATATATATATATATATATATACATAAATGCACCAATATAAACTTTACCTTCATCTACAAGCAAATACACCACATAGGTTGTATAAATCAGAGCAGGAAAGATAGGTTCCATCAGAAGAAAAGGGGGATGGCGGGTGGGTAACCTGGACTGCAACAGTGAATATACTCGAACATCTACATTTATGGTAAGTGTACACAACTGTACTATGTTCTTCATGTTTCACTGTTGCAGTCATTACATTTGGGTAGAGTCCCAAAACAATGGATTAGAGGCTGGAGCTAAACAGCATTAGGAGTGGCTATGAGGCCCTGCAGAACTGCAGTGGCAAAGCCTGCCCTGGATTTAGAGTAGAGTAGCAGATGATAGTGCTTTGTAAAGGTGTGCACTGAACTCCAAGTAGCAGCCTCTAAAATGTCCTTGGTTGGTACTCCCCTGAGAAAGGCTGCTGAAGTGGTTGCAGCTCTGGTTGAGTGAGGCCTAATGCCCTTAGGCACTGGCTTGCCATGGTGTAAGTAGCAGAAACGAATGCAGTGGCCTATCCACTTTGAAATAGTCTGCTTTGAGATAGCCTTTCCTTGTGATCCTGCAGCATATGCCACTAGTAATTGCTCTGTCTTTCTGAAAACTTTGGTTCTGTCCAGGTAGAATCTAAGCTGTCTGTGTACGTACAAAGAATGCAGAATTCTCTCCCCCTTGTTCTGTGGATTTGGATAAAAAGTTGGCAGATGAATTGTTTGGTTAAGGGCCACACTAGACACCACCTTAGGCATAAATGTTGGGTTTGTCCTCAGAGAGACCCTGTCTGGATAAAAAATTATAAAAGGTTCCACAGCCATGAGTGCCTGTAGCTCTAAAACTCGTCTTGCAGAAGTTATTGCTAGGAGCAGAGCTGTTTTCCAAGATAAAAACTTTATATCAGCAGTAGCAGCTGGCTCAAAAGGAGGCAGGGTGAGTTTTTCCAAGACATAGTTGAGGTCCCATGCAGGTATTGCCGATCTCATTGGAGGCCTTAAATTTTTGGCTCCTCTAAGGTACTGTTTTAATAAGGGATGAGAAAAGATTGGTGGCTGTGTATTGTAGTGAGCCGAAATGGCAGAGGCATGAATTTTAATAGACGAAAAAGATAGGCCTTTGTCCAGCATCTCAGTTAAGTATTGCAAAAACTGAGGAATATTTGGCACAGCTGTATCAGTTCCTTGTGTCTGGTTTCAAGCACAGAATCTCTTCCATTTTCCAGCATAAGATTTTCTAGTACTAGGCCTTCTGGCCTCCAAAATGACATCCATCACAGCTTTACTGAGAGGTGTGTTTTGTATGCCTACATTATCCTCCATGCTGCCAGGTTTAAAGTCCTGAGCTGGCTGTGCAGGATCTGATTGTTTTGCTGGGACAGTAGATGAGGTATTTGAGGTAAGTAAAACCAACAAATCAACAAACTAAACTCAAATAAAAAATCAGAAGCAAACTGAACAAGCGGCACTATTAAAAACAGATAAACTTTAGTAACAGTAAAGCGCTTTTCGTTTGTGTATCATACACAAACTTCTTCAGACAATAAGTTACCAACATCATCATCCTTATATAACAACTATTAGCTCTATTAGTGTTGTTAATATGCCTATCAAGTTTTAAAGGAATACTGACCTTAAACCATCAACAGTGCAACCTTAAAGCATAGTGTATCCTAATATCATTTAATCCACAGAAGTATATAGATACAAATAAAATAAACAATGATAATAAAATTAAACAAATAAATAGCCACTACTAGTGGTTTTTACATAAATTTTTACTCCCAAGAGTTGAAAATTCACCTAAATAAGCTTTTAAGTTTTAAAATGCTGCTGATAGAGCAGCTTTCATTTATTCCAGGCATATTATACACATTCAACCTAATTTGCCAAGAGAGTTCTAGCTCTTCCAGTTTTAACCATACTGGACCCCCTCTTGGGTTCTGAATGACTTGATCAATCACTATGAATTTATAATTGTGTTCTGGATGGCAAAAAATATGTTTGGCTAAGGCATTTTCAGGTTTATTTTTTCTAATGGCATAGATATGCTCGTATATGCGTTCTCTCTGTCTTACCTATGTAAAAAAACAAGCAAATCTGACACTGGTCTAAATAAATAATCATCTTAGAATTACAGTTAACTCTATGTCTCAAAGTATAGAAATGGTCATGCACCTTGAACTTGTTGGATTCTATAACGTATTGGCAATAAGTACATGATTGGCATTTATACATGCCAACAGATCTACTTGGGGCCAATTTGTTATATTCAAAAAATACTTTAAGATTTTTAGCTTTCCTGTAAGTTACTCTAGGTTGATCACCTACCTTCTGGAACACACTAGGGTCACTCCTAAAGAGTTCCCAGTTTTTACATAAGATCCTTAAACAGTCCTTACTGTTGATGTTATAAGTTGTAATGAACTTAGGATCTGTAAATTCTAAACTAGAAGCATTAGTGATGCCTTGAGTCAGCGATGTACTTAAAGTTTCCTCTTGCTGATTATTAATGCGTGCTCGATTCAAAATAGGTAAATAAAATCTACGGAGGTGTTTACATGAAACCTCATCAATAATGTCACTAAGCATTTGGTCAGGTTAGCCTTGGTGTAATAACATGTTCTTTAAAAAGGAACATTCAGTATTAAAGTCAGTATCAAGGGTGATGATATGAGCTGCTCTCACCAGCTGACCCTTAACAACTGCACATTTCTGATGGTAAGGGTGACAACTCGAATAGTGTAAAAAAGAGTTCGAGTACATGCTCTTCCTGTGAATTTTACAGTAAAATTCTGAAGAGTATCATCCTTATTAAGCTCAATGTCCAAGTAGGCTATGCTTGTTGCACTAAATGTAGAAGTGAACTGTAAAAAGTGCGTGGACTTATTGAAATAGTCAACCACCTTGTTACTGAATGTATTGTCTCCGTCTATCAAAATGAAGATATCGTCAAGATAATGGGTGTAGTAAATAAAACTGTCCTTAAAAATATTATTGTTGATGACATGCAAGTACTCCCAATAGGCCATAACTGAATTAGCGACGCTTGCTCCACATGGGGAGCCCATTGCAACACCAACTTCCGTAAATAAAAATTATCTGCAAACATAAAATAATTATTATCAAGGATCAACACCAAAAGATCATTCACAAGTGCCATCTCAGTGTTTTGTCCTCCATTTAATTATAAGAATTGGTTTACCCATTCCAATCCTATGTCATGCGGGATGCATGTATACAAATCTTTGACATCCATCGTAAGAAAATTGTAATTGGAGTCAAAGTCAAGGGCATTAATTTTATCTAGAAATGACCAAGAATCTTTACAAATATGTTCAATTTTGCCTAAACACGTCTGTAAAACTGCATCTACAATTTTAGCACATGGATATGTAGGGGAACCCCTACCATCTACTAATGGACGCATTGGTGGATTAGAGATGTCTTTGTGAATTTTCGGTACTCCAAACAAGTAGGGGAACCTAGGGAATGTTGTTGACATATAATTCAATGTACTTTGGTCAATCCTATCATCTATAAACATATCTTCAATATCGTTTTTTATGATGTTATACGCCCCATTGATCTCAGATCTTGAGCTGAAGGAATAAGACAGACTATTCAATAAATGTGACATTCTTGTGTTGTAATTATCACTGTCAAAAATAACGAAGCCGTCTCCCTTATCTGGTTTACAAATGTGGATGTTATAGAGTTTAATGAGATCAATGCAGTCCTTTTCAACTTTAGATGAGTGACCAAAAGAGGGAAAATTATGACCTAACTTAAATTTCTCACAAAGGTTCAACTCACACATTTGGTCAAAAACATCCAGTAATGGATGTAATGGGGGGTTAAATACACTAGAAACTCTAAAAGGGTTATTATTTAACATAGTGGTACCGCCCATCATTAGGTTAAAGTTAAGTTTCCTTCTATATAATTTAAGATCATAGTTTTAACTATATCAAGTCTCTGGGCGGGGACATATGTGCAACCCTTTGCAAACAGGTCAACCTGTTCTTGTGTAATCACTACTGTAGAGTAGTTATAAACCTTAAAGTCACCATCAGTATTGACAAGTATAATGGGTGAATCACGCTTTTCTAGATTATTACTTTCATTGTTATGTGCACTAGTAAAAGTTGGAGAGACCAAAGAAACATCAGTTAAGCAATCAGAATAATCATATTCAGAGTTTAACAATGTCAACTCTTCGTCAAGGACTAGTGTGTTACGATCTTGCGGTAAAAAAAAAAACTAGTTCCTGTGTTGTTTTGAATTCTGTTTGGCAGTTTGGTACTGTCTCGTTTTTTTGTCTCATTTTTTAGAAGCAAGACCAAAACATACAGCAACGAAACAGTACCAAACTGCCAAACAGAATTCGAAACAACACAGGAACTAGTTTTTTCTTTACCGCAGGATCGTAACACACTAGTCCTTGACGAAGAGTTGACATTATTAAACTCTGAATATGATTATTCTGATTGCTTAACTGATGTTTCTTTGGTCTCTCCAACTTTTACTAGTGCACATAACAATGAAAGTAATAATCTAGAAAAGCATAATTCACCCATTATACTTTTCAATACTGATGGTGACTTTAAGGTTTATAACTACTCTACAGTACTGATTACACAAGAACAGGTTGACCTGTTTGCAAAGGGTTATACATATGTCCCCACCCAGAGACTTGATATAGTTAAAACTATTACTGATCTTAAATTATATACAAGGAAACTTAACTTTAACCTAATGATGGGTGGTAACACTATGTTAAATAATAACCCTTTTATAGTTTCTAGTGTATTTAACCCCCCATTATAACAATTACTGCATGTTTTTGAGCAAATGTGTGAGTTGGACCTTCGTGAGAAATTTAAGTTAGGTCATACTTTTCCCTCTTTTGGTCACTCATCTAAAGTTGAAAAGGACTGCATTGATCTTATTAAACTCTATAACATCCGCATTTGTAAACCAGATAAGGGAGGCAGCTTAGTTATTTTTGGCAGTGATAATTACAACACAAGAATGTCACATTTATTGAATAGTCCGTCTTATTCCTTCAGCTCAAGATCTGAGATCAATGGGGCATATAACATCATAAAAAACGATATTGAAGATATGTTTATAGATGATAGGATTGACCAAAGTACATTGAATTATATGTCAACAACATTCCCTACGTTCCCCTACTTTTTTGGAGTACCGAAAATTCACAAAGACATCTCTAATCCACCAATGCGTCCATTAGTAGACGGTAGGTGTTCCCCTACATATCCATGTGCTAAAATTGTAGATGCAGTTTTACAGAAGTATTTAGGCAAAATTGACCATATTTGTAAAGATTCTTGGTCATTTCTAGATAAAATTAATGCCCTTGACTTTGACCCCTATTACAATTTTCTTACGATGGATGTCAAAGATTTGTATACATGCATCCCGCATGACATAGCATTGGAATGGGTAAACCAATTCTTGAAATTAAATGGAGGGGAAAACACTGAGATGGCACTTGTGAATAAACTTTTGGTGTTGATCCTTGATAATAACTATTTTATGTTTGCATATAATTTTTATTTACAGAAGGTTGGTAATGCAATGGGCTCCCCATGTGGAGCGAGCATCGCTAATTCAGTTATGGCCTATTGGGAGTACTTGCATGTCATCAACAATAATATTTTTAAGGACAGTTTTATTTACTACACCCATTATCTTGACAATTTCTTCATTTTGATAGACGGAGACAGTACATTCAGTAACAAGGTGGTTGACTATTTCAATAAGTCCACGCACTTTTTACAGTTCACTTCTACATTTAGTGCAACAAGCATAGCCTACTTGGACATTGAGCTTAATAAGGATGATACTCTTCAGAATTTTACTGTAAAATTCACAGGAAGAGCATGTACTCGAACTCTTTTTTACACTATTCGAGTTGTCACCCTTACGATCAGAAACGTGCAGTTGTTAAGGGTCAGCTGGTGAGAGCAGCTCATATCATCACCCTTGATACTGACTTTAATGCTGAATGTTCCTTTTTAAAGAACATGTTCTTACACCGAGGCTATCCTGACCAAATGCTTAGTGACATTATTGATGAGGTTTCATGTAAACGCCTCCATAGATTTTATTTACCTATTTTGAATCGAGCACACATTAATAATCAGCAAGAGGAAACTTTAAGTACATCACTGACTGAAGGCATCACTAATGCTTCTAGTTTAGAATTTACAGAACCTAAGTTCATTACAACTTATAACATCAACAGTAAGGACTGTTTAGGGATCTTATGTAAAACCTGGGCACTCTTTAGGAGTGACCCTAATGTGTTCCACAGGGTAGGTGATCAACCTAGAGTAACATACAGGAAAGCTAAAAATCTTAAAGTATTTTTTGAATATAACAAATTGGTCCAAAGTAGATCTGTTGGCATGTATAAATGCCAATCATGTAATTATTGCCAACACGTTATAGAATCCAACAAGTTCAAGGTGCATGACCATTTCTATACTTTGAGACATAGAGTTAACTGTAATTCTAAGATGATTATTTATTTAGCCGTGTCAGATTTGCTCATTTTTTTACATAGGTAAGACAGAGAGACGTCTTTGTGAACACATATACGAGCATATCTATGCCATTAGAAAAAATAAACCTTAAAATGCCTTAGCCAAACATATTTTTTGCCATCCAGATCACAATTTTAAATTTATAGTGATAGATCAAGTCATTCAGAACCCAAGAGGGGGTCCAGTAGGGTTAAAACTGGAAGAGCTAGAACTCTCTTGGCAAATTAGGTTGAATGCATATAATATGCCTGGAATAAATGAATTAGGTTGAATGCATATAATATGCCTGGAATAAATGAAAGCTGCTCTATCAGCAGCATTTTAAAACTTAAAAGCTTATTTAGGTGAATTTTCAACTCTTGGAAGTAACAATTTATGTAAAAACCACTAGTAGTGGCTATTTATTTACTTATTTTTATTATCATTGTTTATTTTTATTTGTATGTATATACTTCTGTGGATTAAATGATATAGTTTCATAGTTTCATAGTATAGTACTAGGCTATCTGCCCTGGGGCATTTGTAAGCCTAGACATAGTGATGTGGCTTTTGCCACCCCATGAAATGGTACAAAAATGTACAGATAAAATCTAGAATACTGTGCCTCTGTCTAGTAGTGACACAGTGAAGGTCCCCTTATATAATAGAATTAGTTTACTGTGCCTCTGTCTAGCAGTGACACAGATGTGACCCCTGGGGTAAACTTACGATCTCCCATCCACTCATCAAGATTTCTCTTGAAGAGATTCAGTGAGGGGCTCTGCCTAATACGAACTGGGATCCTGTTCCAAAGCATGGGAAGCCTCTGGGTTATGAATCTATCCCTCCAGCATGTCCTATTCATACTTGTGCCGAGGTTTAAGTCTTTAGCTCTCGTGGTCCTGATGGATTTGGATTTTTGAGGTGGAGCATGTCCATCAGATCCTGATTGGACATGGCCTTGTATGTCAGGCAGAGATCACCTCTGAGCAGGCGGTATGCTACTGAATAGAGCTGAAGTTTCTTTAGTCTGGCAGAATAAGACATATGTTGGAGACCCTTGATCCTTTTGGTGAGGTACTTTTGTGGTCTCTCCAGCTGTTGCAAGTGCTGGGTGAGGTACATACCAAATGGGGCATTGTACTCAATCATGGGTCTGATGAGGGAGGAATATAGGGGTACAATGACATCCTTGGATCTGGATGTGAAACCCTTCATGATGAGGTGTGCAAGGTAGAATGTTTTTCTAACCACTTTGGCAACGTGGCTGTCAAACGAGAGGTCGCTGTCTACTTGGGTCCCTAGGTCTCTGATTACTTTTTCCATACTCAGTGGGTTGCTGTCTATGTGATAATTTGTGGGTACTTTGTTTTTTCCAAAAGGGATAACTATACATTTTTTGGCATTTAGTTTAAGGCCGTGACTACGGCACCAGTTGTCCGTTTCAGTGAGGCCTTTTTGTAGGATGTGTATATCTGCTGATGTATCGACTATGGCACCTAGTTTGCAGTCATCTGCGAACTTTGTCAGCCACAGCCCTCCCATGTTTGCTTTAACATCTGAGAAATAAATGCCAAACAAGAGGGGTCCCAGGACAGATCCCTGTGGAACACCACTTGTGACTAGCTTTGAGTCTGACATTGCTCCAGCGATTTTAACTTTATGGGTTCTGTCCTTTAGCCAGTTTGCAACCCATCTAGTGACATAAGGGTTTACTTTTAAGCTGTTTAGCTTATCTATGATGCCTGAGTGGGGTATTGTGTTGAAGGCCTTAGCCAAGTCCAGGTATGCTGTATGGACTGCTTTGCCCTCATCAATGGCTCTAGTGACTGTTTCAAAAAAGTCAACCAGGTTTAAAAGGCAGGATCTGCCCTTTACAAAGCCAAACTGGGTGGGGTCAAGCATCTGTAGGTCCCCTATGTCTCTGTTTATGAGTTCCATAATGAATCTTTCCATAGCTTTGCAAACCAGGCTAGTCAAGCTTATGGGGCGGTAGTTTCCAGGGTCTGTAGAGGCACCCCCCTTGTGGAGTGGGACCACTGTTGCTGTATGCCAGTGTTCAGGTACATATCCCGAAGTATGGCTAAGGTTAAATAGCATTTTATGTGTGGGTTTAGCTCCCTTTGGAGTTCACGTAACACGCACCCCGGGATACCATCAGGTCCCATTGATGCTGTGTTTTTTGCTTTGTTTAGGGCGGTTCTCACTTGGACATCTGAGATGACAGGGAGATTACATTCAGCTGGGATAAGTATTTCTTCGTTTGGGGGTGAAGGAGGCGAGAAATTTGCACTGAACTATCAGCCAGAATGTTAGCAATATCTGTGGGTTCAGTGTATTTTTTGTTGTTGTGAACCAATTCTGAGCATATCTGAGGGTTTCCGCCCAGGTTTCTAACATAGCTGAAGAAGGCTTTGTGGTTATCTTTAGTGTCCTTAGCGATTTTTCTCTCAAAGTTTGCCTTGGATGTTTTTATGAGAGAATGTAGTTTTCTGCTAATTTTGATCAGAGATGTCTTCCCTTCATGGGATTTCACTCTGACGTGCAGTAGCTTCCTTCTTTTGTTATACAATTTGTTTATGGCTGAGGTCCACCAGACAGGACATTTACATTTGGTGGAGAGGGACTTGGATTTGTTTGGGATTGCATGATCCATGCATTCTTGGAGATGTCCATAGAAAGCATTTGTGAAGGATTCGGCATTGTGGGATGTGGTATCCACTGGCACAGTGGGCTTAAAGGATACCATCTCAGTCTTAAGAAGAGTGAAGCCTGCTTTTGAAAAGTTTTTCACTGTGGCCTTTTGTGCTGGGGGTGGAGGTGGGATATGTATATCCAGGGTGATTAGTTTGTGGTCAGATCTCACTAGTGAGGGGTATACTTCTGGTGTGGAGCATTTTGTCCCCATGTTTGTGATGATCAGGTCTAGTATAATATCTCCCCTAGTAGGAGAGGTGACTAGTTGTTCCAGTGCGTTTGAATTTATGAATTCCAGGAACCTTTGGGCTAGGGTATTAGGGCTAGAATAATGTACCCAATCTATGTTTGGGTAGTTGAAGTCTCCCAGTATGATGGTATTTTGTGATACATTCATATCCTCCAATGTCTTCAGGAAGGCTGAGTGGGGTTCTTGAGATTGGGAGGGTGGTCTGTAACATGCTACCAGTTGTATAGCAGTTTTGCCTATGGTTAGTTGCACCTGTATGGTCTCTGATGCTTCATGTGTTGCTACTAACCTGGAGGTGTGGGTGTCCTTTATGAATATGGACACTCCCTCCCTTTGTGGTTCGGCCCGGGTTTTGGGGCGAAAAGCATGATACGAGGTATAGCCTGGTAGTGCTGGGGTGCTCTCAGGAACCTTGAACCAGGTTTCAGTTACTGCACAGACATCAATGTTCTCCATGCTGAGGAGTGCATCAAGTGCCTGCATCTTGAGATTTAGACTTCTGGCGTTGAGCAGCATTACCCTTAGTTTTTTTCCATTTTTGTTTTCTAAGGAGGTGGGTTTGTCTTTTGAGCCTTGCCTAAAAAAGGCACTATGGGGGTGGCAAGAGCCTTAGCCAATATCCGGAAGCCCAGTGGTGACAGGTGTAAGCCATCCCTTGCGAAGCAGCGTGGCTTGTCCAACATATCATCCCAGGCAGACAGACATTGGATCCCCTTAGAATGACACCAGTACTTGAGCCAATTGTTAAAGCTGATCATCTTGTCTTTGTATTGGTATCATTCTTGGTGAGGGCAAGATGCTGCTCAGGGTCAGGGTCATACCAGCCTGGGCTACATAATCGGAGAGCTCCTCTATGTCTCTTTTCATGTAGTCCAGGGAGGTACGTATCAGGTCATTCACACCAGCATGGACAATGACGGAGTCATATTTGTACTTGCTTTGGAGTGACCTGAGTGCGTATGTTATGTGGCGGATCCTAGCTCCCGATAGACAGCACACTACGCTTTAAGGTTGCACTGTTAATGGTTTAAAGTCAGTATTCCTTTAAAACTTGATAGGCATATTAACAACACTAATAGAGCTAATAGTTGTTATATAAGGATGATGATGTTGGTAACTTAATGTCTGAATAAGTTTGTGTATGATACACAAACGAAAAGCGCTTTACTGTTATTAAAGTTTATTTGTTTTTAATAGTGCCGCTTGTTCAGTTTGCTTCTATTTTTTTATTTGAGTTTAGTATTTGAGGTAAGGTCCAAGCTGGGCATTGAGACAAGTTCTTTAGGATTGGAAACCAGTACTGGCAGGGCCAGTCTGGGGCAATCAGTATCATTTTTGGCTTCTCCTGTCTGACCTTTAGGAGTACCTTGGGGAGGAGAGGCAGTGGGGGAAAGGCATATACTAATAGGTTTTTCCAGCTGAAAGACAGGGCGTCCACTTTCTATGCTTGTCTGTGATAAGTCCTTGTGCAGAATCTTTTTAGTTGGTAGTTGTGAGGGGAGGCAAACAGATCTATGTCCGGGCATCCCCAGTTCCTTGTTAACATGCTGAAGACTTGTGCATCCAGCTGCCACTCGTGGGGATCCATGAGGTTTCTGCTTAGTTTGTCTGCCAGAGTATTTTTCCTTTCTGGCAGCTGGCAGGAATTGTGCCTGCAGATGTACTTGGTAAGTTAAAGCTGTGTCCCACAAAGTCATGGCAAATGGGGTAAGAATGTGTGCCCCCCTGCTTGTTTATATACCACATGACCGTGGTGTTGTCTGTCTTTATCAGTAGTTGTCCCGGATGAAGTAGGTCCTTGAAGGCTGTCAGGGCATTCCGAACAGCTAGCATCTCTTTTTGATTGATATGTAGATGCATTTGGTTTGAGGACCATGTGCCCTGAATGCATCTTCCTGCCATGTGGGCCCCCCAGGCATAATCTGATGCATCCGTTGTTAGTGTCTGCCTGGCTGGGGGTAATGTGAATGGCTGTCCCTTGTTTTCGTGACAAGCCTTTGCCCACCATCGCAACTCCTGTTGTAGGCAGGGAATGAGAGTAATCATTGTTTCCAGGTCGTGGCAATGTTGAGTCCAAACACTTTTTTAGGTACCATTGAAGTTTCCTCATATGCAGTCTTGCATATGGAATTAGTAGGATGCAGGATGCCATGAAGCCCAAAGCCTGCAGAATTTTTCTTGCAGATAACTGGGCCTTTGTTGTCATGATTTTGAAATAGGTAGTCAGTTGCCTTTGTTTGTCTGGCGTGAGATAAGCCATCTGGGTAGTTATATTTAAGCTTGCACCCAGGAATATTATCTCTTGAGAGGGTACTAGTTTTGATTTCTTTTCATTGACTGTGTACCCTAGGCATGTTAGAAGTCTTTTCACAAACACCAGATGCTGTAGAAGAATGTCCTTGTTCTCTGCTTGAATTAGTCATCCAAGTAAGGATATATTTGTATTCCTCTTTGTCTGCAGAATGCAATTACTGGTGTCAGCCACTTTGTAAAGACCCTGGGCGCACTAGATAAGCCAAAGGGCAGTGCAGAGAATTGGTAATGCATTGAGCCAGCCTTGAATCTGAGGTATCTTTTGCATAATTGTCTGACTGGGACATGCAGGGATGCCTCTTTTAGGTCTAGAGTCACCAGCCAAGCATTCTTGCCCAGCATGGGCAGAAGCTGCTGCAAAGTCATCATCTTGAATTTTGGTATATCCAGGAATGTGTTCAGAATAGATAGATCCAGTACCGGTCTCCAGGCCTTGTCCTTTCTGGGTACCATGAACAGCCTTGAGTAAAAACCTTGTTGCTGCTCTTGCTGTGGTACTTGTTAAATGGCCCCCATGTCCAACAGGGATGGGACTTGTTTTTGTGCCTCTGCCCATTGATTTTTTTGGCAGATCTGGCCAGCCGTTTGCCATTGACAGGGTATGGAAATGGAACCTGTACCCTTGTGACACTATATTTAGAACCCACTTGTCCTGGGTTATAATATGCCAATTTTGAGAAAAAAGTGCTAATTTTCCCCCTAAGGCTGCTGCCAGGAGATAAGTGCCTGGTGCAGGAAGGGGGAAGTCATTGGGACTGTTTTCTGTATGGTTGTGATTTGTCTTCTCCAACTTTGGAGGCAGAAGCACCCCATTGCTTTGACCTGTAGGAACCTTGCACCTGGGATCTGCCTCTAGGGCGACTGGATCTGCCCCTTTGAGGTCTGTCTTACAATGGAAAGGACCAATTCTTTGTAGGCCAGTGTCTACTAAACCTAGGTGGCTGTACTTGTAAAAAATCTTTGACAGTTTGCATAGATTTAGCTTTGTCCTCCATTTTCTTTAACACCTCCTCTGCCTTAACACCAAACAAAGAATCATGCTGTAGAGGTGCATCTAATATTTTAACTTTGACATGATCAAGCAGATTTTGTTCCTTTAACCAAGCATGCCTCCTAATTACAGAACCCGTAACTGTGGCCATGCAGGAGGCCTCCAAAGAATCAAAACCACATTGCAAAGTATGCTTTCCAACTTGTTTTGATGCATGCAATAAATCCTGCATTTCCTTGTTTTCTGCACATTCAGAGTTTAATAACATTTTCTGTTTAAGCAATGCCATGACATGTTGCTGATATTTGAGCATATGAAACTGACAGTTTAAGGCCCTTATAGCCAAAGTAGCAGATGTGTAAACCTTTTTTCCCCATCTATCCAGTGCTCTAGAATCTCTGTCAAGAGGGGGTGGGTTTTTTTGCAGCGGAAGCCTTAACTCCTTTGGGACCCTGTGAAATAGTTACTGAGTCAGCAGCAGGGTTTTTAAAGAGGAATTTATGAGAGTCAGGAACCCTGTAATATCTATCAGGCTTAACAGGAGCTGGAGGTAAGGAGTCAGGGGTAAAACTAGACACCGAAAACACATCATCTACAATATCTAAAACAGGCAGAATGGCTAGTGGCCTGTGTTGAGGTAGTAAAAGGAAATCCCTAAGCCTCTTTTTAGATTCTGAAAAATCTTGGCTCTCCCAATGGAAATGCTCCCTCATGGTATGCAAGGTTTCCCCAAAAGAATAGTCCTCTGGAGGAGAAGCTGAAGGTATAGATTCTTCAGCATCAGAATCCTCATAGGGAGGAAGAGAATATTCCTGATCAGAAGAGGAATCAGAAAAAATAGAAACCTGATCTGAAGATTCACAGTCAGTCTCTTGCCTAGGCCTCTTATCAGGAGGGGGATGGGAACCCCTGATCAAGGTAATTAAGTCTTCGGCCATTTTGAGCATCTGTTTTTTGGGCATAGAGGCCTGTCCACGTGGCTCTTGAGTTTGTTTCTTTGCTTTAGAAGGTGCTTTAGTCTTTGCCTTTGAAGCTGAGGTTGGTTTAATGTAAAGATGTTTAAGTCTGAATACACCCTCAGAAGCCGGTGCCTGCTCAGCAGCTCCGGACACATCTGAAGGAATAGTATCCGAGGCTCCAATACCTTGCATTTCCAGCGGCATGGCCGACTCCACGTGGAAGTCGGTAGCGGCCTGCGACTCTAAAGTAGCGGGCGTCAGGGGCTGCGAAAGCGCCTCACTGTGAACCGGCAAACCAGCGACTGGCTTAGGAGAAGCTTCGTCGTCGGTTTTCGGCCTTGGTTGTCTCTCCTTTTCTTTGCGTTTTTTGTGAACTCCGGTAGTCGGATGGCTATCCAATGGCATTTCTGAATAATTAAACCGACGTCCAAAATAGTTCAAAGCAAAATCATACTGACACTTAATAGTGCATTGGTTAAATCTAGCACAAAACCGACAACCAGAAACATTGTGATCAGGGGCTAGGCAAGGAATACAGTAAGAATGAAAGCCCTTATGAGGTATTTGCTTTCCACAAGAAATGCAATTATTTACTTTTTCTGACATCGGTCTGGAGCAAGAAAAAAGTTTCCCAAACGGGGTACTTAGCTTTATTGAAGACTTCGGATCTGAAACTCGAACATGAAAATCTCAGGAGTCGACCGACCGGCACTTGCGAACTGCTTCTGCTTCGGGCACCGTGCGGCAAGAAAGATTAAAGAAAATGGTGTCGGCCGCATCTTTTATACCCCTGACGAGCTGATGTCAGGGAAGGGGTGACAGCAGCCAACGTAGGACCCAGGACTTTGGAATTCAGGCCTACTGAAGGCAACCTGCCAGCAGGATTACCCAAATGTAATGACTGCAACAGTGAAACACGAAGAACATCCAGGGATTTCTTAGGCACTTTAGATAACAGTGCCGAAGATACTGTCAGCCCTGAGCTGCTCCTCTTAGAATGTTTTGATGAAGGAGAGCTAATATCAGTTTTAGACTTAGACGAACCAGATATGGCCTCATTGAAAGCAGCTTTAATAAGACTCATCAGGATAAACTTATTTTTTTTCTCTCAGTAAGGGCCTGGTGACTGAAGCCATGACAGATGGCACAGTCTTCTTGAAGGTGCACTGGGCCCAAACAGTACACACATAGGGAGTATCAGAATTCAGTAATTTGCATTCACACTTCTGGCATCTTTTGAAGCCAGAAGTTCCCTTATGTTTGTAAGAAGTTTCCTTTTGTTTGTCAGCCATTTCCAAGGCCACACGCACAACCAAGGAAGGAAGGCGACCTAGAAAAAGTACAGACTTTTAAGGTTGGAAGACATACCAACAATAGTATGAAAGATTACCTGACAGTAAAGAAGAAAGGAGAGAAAGGAAAGGTACGAACGATGGTACAAACAGTTACCTTATGATAAGAAAAAGGGAAAGAAATACCAATGACAGTAATATTAAACACACCTGTTAAAGAGCTATAGCAGGAAGAGAAGCTGGGTATTACCAAGGAAAGAAATTACTAATAAAGCGAAAAAAATGTTACTTACTAGCAAAGAAACCGCTTGCTCAAGAGCTATTTAGATAAACACGTTTGGCACTAAAAGCGGCAAACGAGATCTGAGATCATTCTGTGAGGAGCATTATGGGTATAAGCTTGCTCAAGAGTTTTTGGAGGACACAAGTTGGAGTAATGGCTGAGTTGGTTCCGAGATACAGAACCAAACCCAAGAATCAAGGATTAAGTGAAGATTGACAACATCACATTTTTTTATTTTCTAAATCTTGTTACCATACTGTTTACCTTCATTTGCCATCACCCTCATTTTAATAATTTTGCTCAGATCCATACATAGTATGGTGGCCATGGTGTTTTGTAGCCTAATGTAATCTCACTCCCAGGGACTATTCCTTACCTTTTATATGGTTTCATGTCTGTCTATTCAACAGCCAGCTTCATTTGAAAACTCTTAAAACTGGTTTGCTGTGTGCTATAGCTGTAAATGTGCTGGCTCCAACAGGATGATGCTTTAGTTTTCTCCACTTCCTGTAGTGAATAGCATGCAGTGATTTCTTAAACTCACCAGTGAGTCACTGGTACTGTGGAAGCAGCAATCTTTCATTTAAAGAAATAGATTTTGCAGGTTTGTGACACAACTGCAGTACCTCTGTCAAATTCACCCAAAACAAAAATTGTAACCAATCAAATGAGTAGAATCCAATCTTACACCTTCTGCCCCATCAAAATACCAGTCTTTCTTTCTTATGCCCACAGAAAGGATCTTATAACAAATCCTGCAACAGAAGTCCTACTATAAAAATCCGAGCAGCAGAGCACATCAATGGATCATCTCAGTAGCAGCAGACTGCTGCATTAAAAGGTTTGCTGTTGCAATTAGTGGAAGTGCAAACAATAATCATAATAAAAAAAATATTTTCACATTTGTGAGAAAAAAACTTACAAATCACACAAAAAATGCTTGAAACTATAGCTCTTTTTTTGGATCCAGAAATGCAGTGTTATATTCAAGTGCACTTTAATGGAACTTTGTTGTTGTTTTCAATATCACAGCACTTACATATCTAAAAAATTAAATTACTTGACTATATTGGTTAAATCACCTATTATGTCATAATCTCTGCCACTTTAAACATTATTCTCTAACAGCTGATTCTGTAATGTTTACAAGTAAATGCCTGACACAGTCACGGCTCTTTTCTGTTAATCAGCAAAAACACATTCTTATAGCCTTATAATTATAAAAATGTAATATCTTACAAAAAAAATCACATGAATATTTAGTAGCATGAGAAACCAAAATTTCACAGTTAACAAGATACACACATAGTAATCTGATCCTCCTTTTTCCTGCTCTTTTTATAATAATTGGATTTTCTAATCTCAAAATAAATTGTTTTTATACAAAAATAGGAAACCCATGTTTAGGCAAACTTTTTAATGCCGTTTTACTGTGACCAGCATGTGATGGGTATTACAAGCAACATATTTTAAAAGTTTAAGTCTGTTACTTTTACTAGTTTCAACTTTTTTCCTATTTATTTTAAGTCACATATTAGTAAAAGTTGGACTTTTAAAACTCACAATCAGTTTTCAGATGTGTTACCAACTTCTTCCAAGCAATGAGAACAAAGACAAAGCTCACATTTTTATAAATTATAATTCCACAGTTGAGCACAAAGGCTTCATTACATTACTTCTTCTAGGGAAGCATTACATCAGCTTTTTTGGTTATTTTACTGTCCTACAGCAAACATAACTAAACCAGCACTGCCACCTATAAATGATAAGGGTGTAACTACTCCAGCACAGAGACAATAAACAGAACAATATACAAGATATTAACACTCATCTATGAACTGTCTGCTTTCTTTTCAAAATTCTAGCTGGCTGATCATTGAACTGAATTGCTAGAACAGTTTATGACCAACTTGCACGTACGGAGATGCAAGTACTTAAAACTGCACAAGATGGCTCATGTCCTTACATGTCCATTTGTCTTCAAAAAGAGAGAATGTTTAACAACAAAAAAAGATAATGTTACAATTTTCCAAACAATGGTAACACACATTCTACAGCCCAATATGTTACTAGTAGGAAATAAAAATGTAACATTTTAAAGCTTTCCATAGCCCTGCATAAGCACTGGCACCACAATCTACTTAGGTTCAACTCTAAATGCAAGTCTGTCTGATATAGTGATATAAGATAACATATTTGACAACTAAAAAGGAGTAGGCAATCATGAGGATGATGAAAATGAGTAGTCATGATAACTTTTTGTTTCCCAATAGCTCAAAAGTAGCACTTAATCAATTAAACCAACTATTTTTCTCTCAAATATGAGCTTTTAGTACTCCTTTTAATCCAGTCTAAATGTTCCCTTATCTCTGGTTCATACTCAGGGATATAGGTATTACTCAAATCAAGAATCCAAGTCATTCTTCTAGCTTCCCATAATGCTCATTCTGCCACATACTAGGAAAACAGAGATCCTCTGACTACAATGTTGCCATTTACATCAATTTCTAAGGCACTAACCCATTTGTTTTTTTTTTCCTCACTGACTCCATCAATTCTGATATGGTTGGGGCCTCATAGAAACAGACAACTGGTGCTAAACGCCAAAAAGTGTATAGTGATCCCCTTTGGTAAAAACAGTGCCCACAAATTACCACATAGGTGGTAATCCATTAAGTACAGAAGAAGTAATTAGGGACCTGGGGACCCAAGTTGATAGCAATCTCTCATTTGACAACCACGTGGCCAAAGTGGTTAGAAAAACATTTTATATAGCCCACCTAATCATGAAGGGATTCACATCTAAATCAGGGGAGGTCATTGTGCCTCTTTACTCATCCCTCATCAGGCCCATAATTGAGTACAATGCCCCTTTTGGGATGTACCTCACCAGACACCTGCAGCAACTGGAAAGACCCCAAAAGTACCTCACCAATAGGATCAAAGGGCTCAAACAGATGTCATATGCTGCCCGGTTAAAGAAATTCCAGCTCTACTCAGTGGCATACCGCCTGCTCAGAGGCGATCTGTGCCTGATGTATAAAGCCATGTCCAACCCAGAATTAATGGACATGCTGCACCTCAGAAAATCCAAATCCCATTGAGCTACGCGCTCAAGAGACTTGAACCTCAGCACTGAAATAAATAAGACATTCTGGAGGGACACATTCATAACCCAGAGGCTCCCTTCACTCTGGAATAAAATCGCAGTCCAGGTTAGGCAAAGTCCCTCATTGACTCTCTTCAAGAGGAATCTTGATGAGTGGATGGGAGATCGTAGGTTTACCCCGGGTATCACTTCTGTGTCACTGTTAGAGGTACAGTATACTAACCTCGAAAAAGGGCATAGCAAAATTAATTTAAAATGGGTGGCGAAAACCAAGCACACTCTGGCTAGGCTTATAAGTGCCCTAGGGCAGATAGCCTAGTATGAACCTATGAACCTATGGAATAACATCAGTCTGATGGCAATAAATAGGAGCTTTACTGTGGCTAGTAATTTTTAGGGAGATACTATAATTTGGATCATTACCTAAAATTTCATAAATTTTAAAGTCAAGTCAGTTTGTTTATTTAAATTGAATTAGACTATTAAAGGTATTCCAGCCGCATAGGAAGGGCAGTCATTGCCATAAAAAATAGCAAGGATGACACTGTTGTTATAAAAAAAGAATTGCATTCTTGTTATTTTTAATCTGATATGTCCTAATTTTATAGGCAACAACTTTACTTGTGTTTAAAATTTTTATTTGTCTCCTGTTCTCTCCACATAAGAACCATCATCTAGTTGTGATGAATTCAGCCATGCTTATGAAGTTGTCTGGAATATGGCTGTACATGAACTGCTACCATTCCCAATTTGGTGATCACATACAAGTTCACCCACTTTGGATTCTACTTATTGTCTGGAAATTTTCTAATCATAACTAGGACACCAGACTCAATTATTCTTTGATCGTTTCACCATATTATATATATATAAGTTTAATATCATAACCTGGAAATGCACTCTGTCGAGTGACAGAATGTCGAAACTAGACTTTCCAATAGGCTAAACATCGAATATTACCATACCAAAGCTTGAATATCAATGTCCGAATGGCACATGCAGGTCAATGGACACATTGTCAAAATGGCGAATATCATACTCTGGACACTGTCATGGTATGAGATAGGAGCTGAAAATGTTTTTCATTTTTATTTCAGTTCGACAACAGTGATGACTCCACCAAGTGCATTTCCAGGTTTTGATAGTATATATATATATATATATATATATATATATATATATATATATATATTTTTTTTTTTTTTCTGGCTTCTTCAGCTTCCCAGACTTTCCTTTGGACCAGGAGATGTAATCTTGCATCTGGTCCCACAATCAGGTGTCTCCCAGGGGAACCAGCCAGGGTTATTTCTTTTTTTATCCAAATTCATAGGCCAGCCATTCATATGGCATTTGTTCACATTCAAAGGGATTTTCCAAATTTCATTAATGCTCTGGAAAAACATATGGTCCATTTGTACTCCACGCTCTGTATTCATCTGTTTAAGATATTCTTTTATGGTCTTGCCCCCCCCCCCCTCCATTTTCCCTGCACTTAAAGGATGATAGAGGATATGAAATCTCTGCTCTATTCCCATGTCCAAGTCATGTCCTATGCATTTACTGGTAAGGTGGGTAGTGTAATTTATTTATTACTATTTGTTAATCACATGGGCAAGCTGGTCTATTAACCCTTTTTAGTCACAACCCTGGCTCACAGAACAGTATGTATTTCACAGCAAAGGGAAAATTTACAAATATACTATTCATGTCTCCTTTTATATCAGAAGCATATCCATAACACAAGATGTATATATGGTGTACATATGAGTAACATTTGGAATGACTGCAGAAAGATTTCATAGAAATGTGCAAATGAACTGATACCCATATACTTATAAGTTAGAGAAGAAAGTGCAGTAGTGCTATAACACAATGCTGTCACACACAGTGCAACCACAGAAGAGTGGTGAAATCTTAACACCTTCTCACTGTTTTTTGTGGAGACTGCTGATTGCTGTAGCGTGTGACTAAAGCTTAACAGTAGTAAAAGGTACTTAATAAAAGCTTAAGAACCTTTCCAATATCAGAATGGTGTTTAACAAGCATGTCTTTTCCCCAAATTCAGAGCATAATCACAGTGATCCATACACTGCAAGTCACTATTGATCAAAAATAAGTCATAAAATGCATCACAGAAAGTACAACTATGTAAAATCTTGCCATAACAGTAGAAGTCCTACCCTTCATTGTTGCAGTATTCCTTAAGGAAGGAATGTCCTGTCCAGGGCAACCCGTCACTCGGCCAGGATGGATAAGCTTTGAAAAGGATTTTGTTTGCACCATATGTCATATTTATGTTCCTCACACAAAACGTAGGGCATAAATAAGACGTATGGACAACTACCCATAACTGAATTGCCCCGAAAAGAACAATCATAGAACAAAGAAGTCCATGCACATTCAGAAGGAAAAAATATAGAATAAACAAGAGGGGTTAGAGGGAGGAAGCGAATACTGCAACAGTGAAGAGAAGGACATTACCGTTATGGCAAGATTTTATACAACTGCACTATACCCTTCTACAACACTGTTGCTGTAAGCTCAAAAAATAGAATAGGAGGTGGAAGGCTGAGAACAGCCCTCAGCAAACCCACATAAAATAGTTTCAGCAAAACCTACTCTGGCCCAAGAAACAATATCTAACTTATAATGCTTAGTAAAGGTATGTACTGAGGAACAAGTTGCAACTTCGAGGATGGAATTGGTGTCCAAACCCTTGAAGAAAGCACCAGAAGAGGCAACAGTGCTAGTAAAATGAGTTCTAACAGAAGCAGAGACTTGCCATGAAAAGAAAAAGAAAGACAAATGGCCTTAGATATCCAAGAAGAGATGGTTTGCGTAGAAACAGCCAAACCCAGAGACCTGGGATGAAAGGAAACAAAAAGCTGATCAGACTTGCGAATATTCCTAGTTTTATCCAAATAGTACCTAAGTGTCTATACAAATCCAAGGTATGCAGGACCCTCTCAGAATCTGACTGAGGAGAAAAGAAAAAGGGAGAAGTACCTTTACCACTTTGGGCATAAAAGAAGGATTAGTATGAAGAAACACCCTGTCCCTGTGAAAAAAAAAAAGGAGAAATAGCCATGATGGCCTGGAGCTCAGAAACCCTCTGAGCAGAACAGCCAGCAAGAGAATAGTCTTCCAGATATAATGTTGTAAAGAACTAGAATCTGCAGGCTCAAAAAGTGCCCGAGTCAATTTTTCTGAAACAAAATTAAGGTCCCAAGGAATAGTCTTTCTTGGGAGGCCTAATATGCACGATGCCTTTAAGAAATTGACTTCAAAATGAGAAGTCAAAGGAGGGGTGAAGGGCTGACAAGCAGAAATGGCTGATAAATAGGCCTTCACAGAATAGGCTAAGTTAGACTGGAGCAACTTAAACAAATAAGAGAAGACCAGAGGGACCCCTACTGATAAAGGGTCCTGGTTACAAGCATGGCACCAGACCAAAACTCTTTTCCATTTGGACATAAGATTTTCTGGGTGAGGGTTGCCTTGCCTCCTGTAAAACCCTGAGCACATCCTCAGAAGAGGAGCCTGAAAGGGATCAAAATCTGATTACCCCCAATGTCAGTTGCAGAGTGGACAAGTGGAGATGCATAAAAAAACCCTTGTCCTGTATAAGGAGATCCAACTGGTGAGGTAGCTTGTGATGCATTAAGAGGGGGAACCAGTACTGTCTCAGCAAAAGTGAGTCACTAGCAAGGTTTTTGGGGAGTCCAGATGATTCTTCTGCAGGATTCCTGGAAGTAGAGGAAGAGGAGGGAGAGCATAAAGAAATTAGAAGTTATGTACTTACCATAACGTTCCATCTGAGTAGGTGGATTCATTTGTCTGCAACCTGTGGGTTATGGATCCGATATCGGATCCGAACCGGCATGGTTTATCCAGCTATGGATCCGAGCTCTTAGCTCCTCCCCTCACCCATAATGCCCTGCTCTCCCTACATGACCTCAGATCGAGTTTGCCCTGTATCACAATACCCTAGAAATGGGTAACACATAATATGCAGGAAACTGACAAGGCCAGGGGGATAGGAGGGCGGGATGATTGCAGACAAATGAATCCACCTACTCAGATGGAACGTTATGGTAAGTACATAACTTCTAAATCTGAAGTAGGAGATTCATTTGTCTGCAACCTGTGGGACAGAGTCCCCAGCTACCTGAATCTTGGGCAGCTGTCATGGAAGGATATTCCAGAGCACCGCGGAGCCAAAGGATGCTCTACCTCTAGATGTGATATCCAGCTTGTAATGAGAAATAAAGGTATGAGATGAAGCCCAAGTGGCTGCTGAACAAATGTCATCCAGAGGAATCCTAGCTTTAAAGGCCGCTGAGGTAGAAACTGACCGGGTCGAATGGGCATGGACTCCCTCCGGTGCGGGCCTCCCAGAAGCTTGGTAAGCTAAAAGAATACACTGCGAAATCCAGCGTGACAAGGAGACTTTGGAAATTGGCTTACCCAGATTGAATTTGGCAAAGGAAATGAACAATTGGTCGGATTGCCTATGACCAGCTGTCCTGTTAAGATAAAAACAAAGCTGCCTGTGAACATCCAAGGAATGCAGCTTGTATTCACCCTTGTTCTGATATTTAGGAAAGAAAACAGGGAGGTTAATGGACTGATTAATGTTTGCTTCTGAAGCTACCTTAGGAAGAAAGGAGGGATTGGTCCTGAGGTATACGCGGTCCGGATGGAAGACCAAGTAAGGCGGCTTCATGGATAAGGCTTGAAGTTCCGAAACTCTTTTGGCGAAGTAATGGCTACTAAAAAGCAGTCTTGATGGATAAGAATTTAAGATCTACTGTGGCCGAGGCTCAAAGGGGAGCGGTCAAGGCCTGAAGAACCAAAGAAAGATCCCATGGTGGAACCGCCTGCTTGACAGGGGTCTAAGGAGAAAGGTGCCTTTTAGGAATATTTTACATAATTTGGCGGACATAAGCGGTCCAGAGTCATGACCAACATGATAGTGAGAAATGGCCGCAAGCTGCACTTTGACCGTGGAACTACTGGCACCATCATTAAAAAGAGTGGTAAGGAAGTCTAGCACCAGAGGAAGGGGAACCGTGAAGGGATCTAGACCCTGCCGCTCCGCCCAAATGTAGAATCGTTTCCATTTACTGCGGTAAACTTTTCTGGTAGATGGTTTATGAGATTCTACCAGGATGGCCTTAACGGGGGACGAGATACCGGGAGTCCTAATTAGGAGTGGAACTGGAGCAGCCAAGCAGTTAGCTTCAGGTTGTCCAGATTCGGAGTTGGTAGGTTCGATGGGTGTGATATCAGATCCGGAATGGGATCTAGAATCCAAGGTGGATTCACCGAGTGAGACCTTAGGTAAGGGAACCAGATCTGTCGAGGACAGAATGGGGCAATGAGAATCATTCTGCACCCCAACCGAGAGGCTTTCTGAAGAACCTGGAGCATCAGAGGCAAAGGGGGGTAAGCGTAAAGAAGACCGGGAGGCCAAGCATGCACCAGAGCGTCTCTCGGGGAATTCCCTGGAGGAGGGATTAGAGCGAAAAAACTGTCGCACTTGGTGTTTAAGGGAGACGCAAAGAGATCGCAACAAGTAGTTCCCCACTGTGCGAAGATACGTTTCGCTACTTGAGCATTGAGAGACCACTCGTACGGGGAGAGAATGGTGCGACTGAGCTTGTCCGCAAGGATGTTGGACCGACCCGGAATATGCATTGCGATGAGAAAGCGGTTGGTGGAGATCGCCCATTCCCACACTCTCATGGCTTCTCGACATAAAGGATAAGACCTGGTTCCCCCCTGTTTGTTGATGTACCAGACCACCGACATGTTGTTTGACTGAATCGCAATTGTTCCCAGGGGAAAAAAGGCCTGAAGTGCTCGCAACGCCAAGAGCACTGCTCTCATCTCTAGAACACTGATATGCAGGGAGGTCTCTGAGACGTTCCACGTGCCTTGGACCGTCCGGCCTGCAAAATGCCCCCCCACCCGAGGCGGGAGGCGTCCGTGGTCACCGTGGCAAGAGGGGGAGAAGCACAAAATGGGCGGCCTCCGTGGAGATCCTGTGAATGGAGCCACCACAAGAGAGACCGCTTGCAAGCCTTGCTGATCGCAATGGGATGATGCAGAGGGAGAGCAAGGTAAGACCACTGAACTTGAAGTGTCCACTGAAGGACCCGCATGTTGAACCTGGCGAGTGGAAGAAGAGATATCGCTGCCGCCATGGACCCTAGAGCCCTCAGGACCAATTCCGCTGGAACTGAGCTGGAGTGGAGGATGGCCCGCACCAGGAGTCGCAGATTCCGAACTCTGTCGGCTGTGAGAAAGGCTCTTAACTCCCTCGTGTCTAACCTGGCACCTATAAAATCTATCAGCTGAGTAGGGACCAGGTTGGATTTTGCTACGTTTATCGTGATGCCCAGGCAGGGAGCTAGATGAAGAAAGGAGTCTCGCGCCAAGGATAGTAGATGCCTTGTTGGGGCGGTGAGAAGCCAGTCGTCCAGGTACGGAAAGACCTGCACCCCCTGAAGCCTCAGGTGGGCCGCAACCACTGCTAATACTTTGGTGAACACTCTGGGGGCTGTGGTGAGACCAAAGGGAAGGACCCTGAACTGGTAGTGACTGGCTCCCAGCCGGAAGCGAAGAAACCTCCTGGAACGTCTGTCCATCAGTATGTGGTAGTACGCATCCTTGAGGTCTATAGAGCACATCCAGTGATTCTCTCCCAGAAGGGGGAGTATGGATTGCAAAGTGACCATCCGGAACTTCTCCTTTGGAACTGCCAGGTTTAACAGGGACAGGTCTAAAATTGGTCTTTGGTCCCCCGTCTTTTTTGGCACTAAAAGAACCTGGAGTAGAACCCTGATCCGGTCTGGTCTGGGGGGATGGGCTGGATGGCTCTTTTCCTCAGCAGATGGCCAATTTCTGCTGAAGCGGCCTCCCACTGACCGGGTGGAACATCGGGGAGGGATTTTAGTTTTGGGATGTGATGAAAGGGGATCTTGTATCCTCTGGATATAATGCAGAGGACCCAGCGGTCTGATGTTATGGACTCCCATGCCGCTAGGTGCTCCGAAAAACGTCCCCCGACTGCCTCCAGAGTGGAGCAGTTGGGCAACCCCTCAGGGCTGCTGCACGGGCCGTTCAGAGAAAGGTTCTCTGGACCCGAAATTCCTGGGAGCCCCTCTGCCCCTGGGGCGGCATCCTCCCTGTCCTCCTCTGCCACGGAAGGACTGGTTGTCCAGAGCGGGTTGGGATTGCTGCGACTTCCGGAACCACATCTTCTTCTGGCCCTTTTGGTTCCTAGAGTAGGACCTCTGGGGCACAGAGAAGCGGATTCCGATGGCAGACAGCGTCTTCCCGTCCTTTTCGCTCTGGGTCAAGGTGTCGCGAACCGTTTTGCCAAAAGGGCAGAACCATCAAAGGGGGCGTTCGCGAAAGACGCCTTGAAGGGCTCCGTGAAATCGCAATGGCGGAGCCAGGCCTGGCATTTAGTGACTAAGCCTACTCCTGCAGCTCTAGTGGCTCCCTCAGTAGCATGGGACAGCAACCGCATAGAGGTATTCGTCACGGACCGAAGAGTGGCCATACGGGTGGAGTGCAAAAGTTTGTCCTCCTCCGACATGGACTCTGGGGGGATGCAGCGTATTCTTTAATAAGATCGTGCTGCACCTGATAACATGTGCCAGATAGTTGAGCGCCCTCACCGAGAAGGTCGCTGAACTAAACATTCACCTCCCCAAGCGGTCCATCATCCGAGACTCCTTGCTCGGAGGATGGACTGAGGGACTCTCCTGGGCGAGTTCCCTCTTGGTGGCTGCTGCCGTCAACATGGCATCTACCGGAGGCCCCTTACTCCAGTGGGCACGGTCTGCAGGGGGGCTAAGGATTCTGTCTGGCCTTTTGGGGATTGGCTCCACGGTGTCCGGTTCCTTCTACGCCCTGGTGGTAATAAGGTCTACCAGGGGGTCGGCAGGCTGGGACACCCAAGAGGTAGACGGGCCCGCTTCGAATGCCTCCAAGAACACGGACTCGTGCGAGGAAGACTTAGAGGCAGACCACCCACCCCTTATGCGAAGCATTTCCATGATGTCTCCAAAGGAGACATCCTCGGGGGGTGATCTTGGGGAGCCTTCCCCTTCCTCCAAATTCGTGTCTTCAGTTAAAGACTCGGGGGAGTCTATGTGCCTCCTTTTACACGTATGCTTGCGAGGTGCTTCCTCGGGGGGGCTGTCCGAGGAGCCCTCGCAAGCAGTGTCTTGTTCCAATGGAACAGCTTGGGGCATTGAAGCGGGCTGTCCCAATGGCCGGATGGCGGAAGCCTGACCCAGTGCAGATGGAGCGCGGGAAGGAGCCGAAGCAAGTGCCGGGGGTCCGGAAGCCCTCAACAGAGCCCTCTCCACTACATCAAAAGCCGAAGGGGAGCCAGCCTCGACCAAAGGATCCGAAAGTCGGCTCCCCCTCGGATCCGAAGAGTGGATCGGAGCCGGCCCCGAGACACTCGGATCCGAGGGACCAGTGCGCTCCGACACAGATGGCGCCGAAGGCACACTGAGTCCCCCGGATCCGAAGCTCGGAGCCAGGCTCCGAGAGGTCAGATCCGAAATACTCGAGGGCAGGGTCGGATCCGAAGTACCTAGTACTATCGGCGCCGACCCACCCCTGGCTCCGAAGCTGCCCGGCTCCGAACACTCCGAACCCGGGTAGCGGGTCGGAGAAGGAGCTATGGGCTTGAAAAATGGGGTCGAGCTCCCCCCCAGAGGGGGGGGGGGGCAGGAGTACTCCCATCTGCATCTGGGCCTGGATGAACCTTCTCATCATCCGGTTCAGATCGGCGTCGGAAAGGCTATATGTAGACCTCGAAGAGGCTACCGAGGTAGGCCTTGAGTGCCGCCTCGATAGCCTCAATGGAGATCGGGTCTCTTCCTCCTGAGGCCCTGGTGAAAAGCAGACCGGGGACCGGAGCCGAGGGGGGGGGCAGCAGCCAAGGAGTCCGGAGGAGAAGCCCGCTTAGCTGGCGGGGCCGAAACGGAGGTCTCGGCCCGCCGCTTGTGGTGCTTCTCTCTCCGGTCCTTTTTTCTAGCCTCCCTCTCCTCCAACCCAGCTTCTGACATAACTAAAGTTTTTTGTTTTTTTTTTAAACAAAAAAACAAGTAATTAGTGCTTAACTAGCACACACACAAGGCCCCAAATACACACTCAAACAAAACTCCGAACCAGCGAGGGGAGGGAATTAAGATAAAATTTTAAAATTAAAATTTTAACCCAAAAATATCAAAAAACTAAAGGAAACCTAACACAATCACACAGAATTAACTATAAAAAAGCAATCTGAAACTTTTTTAGAGTTTTAGAACACTTAGCTGAAGAGCTCAAGACGATCCAACTGGTTACCAGCACGGCAAACTAGATCTGAGGTCATGTAGGGAGAGCAGGGCATTATGGGTGAGGGGAGGAGCTAAGAGCTCGGATCCATAGCTGGATAAACCATGCCGGTTCGGATCCGATATTGGATCCATAACCCACAGGTTGCAGACAAATGAATCTCCTACTTCAGATCCTCCTTTTCCATGCAAAGGATAAGGCGTCTGTTTTCCAGTTCAGATGGCATGGCACTCTGGAAAATAAGAGAGGATACTGCCTGTTCAGAATGGAGGCAAAAAGATCTACCTTCAGGAATATCCCACTGATGGACAATGTCCAGAAACAAATCTCTGTGAAGCATCCATTCATGAGCAGTGTTCTGGACCTTCTCAGAGAGTCTGCCAAAAGATTGTGCTCTGGAGGAATGTATACTGCCTGAAGAGTTCAATGATAACTGAAAGCCACTTCCCAAGCCTGAAGTGCTATCCTGCAGAGGAGGTAAGATTTTGCACCCCCCCCCACTTGTTACCCCATCACTGTAGTTTTGTCTGTGTACACCTTCAATGGGCCTGCAAAAGAACATGAGGTGAAAAGCCTAAAGGGCCAGAATCAGAGCCCTCATCTCTTTGACATTGACATGGTCTGATTTCTGAAGGGAAGGCCAAAGACCCTGAACTTTCTGCAGAGTGGGTAGGAATGGGTTCCCCCCTGCTTGTTGATGTACCACATAACTGTGGTGTTGTCTTTTTTTATTAGCAGTTGTCCTACAAAGAGTAGGGATCTGAAAGCTGTCAGGGCATTCTGTACAGCTAGCATCTCTTTTTGATATGCAGGTGCATTTGCTTTGGGCTCCATTTGTCTTGAATGCATTGTCCTGCATGTGAGCCCCCCAGGCACAGTCTGATGTGTCTGTTGTTAGGGTTTGAGCAGCAGGGGGGTGAGTGAAAGGGAGTCCTTTGTTGTGGTAGCAGGCCTCTGCCCACCAAAGGACTCTGCCCTTAGGCAAGGAATGATAGGTATCATTGTTTCCAGGTCCTGAGAATGTTGACACCAGAGACTTTTTAAGTACCCTTGAAGTTTCCTCATATGCAATCTGGGAAGTTGCGTTCAAGCTTGCTCCCAGGAATACAATCTGTTGGCTGGGTACCAGATGTGATTTCTTTTCGTTGATGGTGTACCCCAGTGAAGTTAGAAGTCTCTTTACAAATGCCAGGTGTTGGAGTAGCAATTCCTGACTGTCCGCCTAAATCAGGCAATCGTCCAAGTATGGGTAAATATGAATTTTTATCTGCCTGCAATATGCAATGGCTGGAGCTAGGCATTTCATGAATACCCTGGGCACAGTAGATAAGCCAAAGGGAAGTGCAGAGAACTGATAGTGCATAGAGCCTGCTCTGAAACGTAGATATTTCCTGCAAGATTCCCTTATGGGGATGTGCAGATAAGCTTCTTCTAAGTCTAGGGTAGCTAGCCAGGAGTCCTTGACTAGCATAGGAAGTAGCTGTTGGAGAGTATGCTTTTTGAATCTTGGAACCACCATGAAGGTGTTGAGAATAGACTGATTCAGAATAGGGCACCAAGAGTTTTCTTTTCTGGGTACCAGAAACAGTCTGGAGTAAAAAAAAAAATTGTCCCCTGTGCTCTGCTGGGACCGGTTGAATAGCCTTGATACCGAGAAGAGAAAGTACTTGCTTTTGGGCCTCTGCCCATTGGTTTGGGGGGGGGGGAGGGTCATCCGCTTGGGGTTGGCAGTGAGTGGAAGTAGAATTTGTATTCCTGGGATACAATGTTTAAGACCCATCTGTCCTGGGTGAAGTATTTTTATTTATTTATTTTACATTTGTTGACTGGGATAGTCCGACTGGATGCATGTCCATTTTCAGCGGAGGCCCGGGGAGAAAAGCTCCAAGGGTTAGCAGATACAGCATTACATAATACCAGCATTACATATTACAAACAGACTATTTACAGAGATTACATAAGTAAGCAAGTTAAACAAGTTCCACAGGTTACAGTTAGTCCTGAGCACAAGTCAGGATTAAATTAAATTACACAGTAAACTGGTTAACAGATTTTTACACATTCGAGTTAGCCTGGCTTGATACATTGACATAGCCAGTTAAGTGACAAATGTTGTTTGAGTCTAGTTTTAAATTGACCTAAGGTGGAAAGTAAGGTAATATCAGCTGGAAGAGAGTTCCAGGATCTACTTACAGAGTTTGCAAAGAGAGAATCACTGGCTGTGTTATTAATTTTGCTAGTCTGAATTAGTAGTTTGTTAGAGGATCGAAGCGATCTAGGATTGTTATAGGGGGTGATAATATTTTTAAGTGCAGGAGTATTGTCCGGATTATAGAGGATTTTATAGGCCATAATCAGTTGGTTATACTGGATTAGGCTAGGTAGTTCAAGCCAACAAAGCTGATTTAGATTGATGCAATGATGTGTCCTAAAAGGCAGCCCAGTGGCAAACCTGGCAATGTGGTTGTAGCAAATTGAGAGTTTAAGGACAGTCTTGTTCAAATTCGAGAGTAGAGGGGATGCATACAGAAGGGTTGAAAGAAGGTGAGAGCGAGCTATGGCAATTTTAGCTGGAGGGGTTAGGAAGGCTTTTATTCTGTAAAGTGACCCTAGTTTTTTATTGATGGTTTTGATAGTTTGGTTAACATGTTGGTCAAATTTGAGATTATTGTCTATGATGACACCTAATAGTTTTGTAGATGGGTCAGGGGAGATTATTGTGCCATCATTTGATTTTATGGTAAAGGTGAAAGCGGTAGACCTACGTGTTGGTGAAAATAACAGCATTTTAGTTTTTTTGGGATTTAGGATCAGACGATGTTCAGAAAGCCAGTTTTCTATTGTATTAAAGGTGGTCTGGGTAGCTGACTATAACTCTACTGAAGATGTGGCTGAGCAAATCAGAGTAGAGTCATCAGCATATTGGATACAGCTGACTTTTGGGATGACAGTATAAAGGTCGTTAATGAAGATGAAGAACAGCAAGGGCCCTAGTATAGAGCCTTGTGGTACTCCGAGGGTGTTAGGTAGAAGGTTAGAGAGTTTGTTCTGCCAGAGGACAGCCTGCTGTCGACCATTCAGGTAGGATTGAAACCATTGGAAGGCTCCAGTATCTAGACAGAATGTTTGCTTCCAGTTTCCAGTTTTTTTTTTGCATGCAGAGCAAGTTTTCCTCCTAAGGGTGCAAGTACTTAGGCAAGGCTTGGAAGAATTAAGGATAAGTCATTGTGAGATTTTACCATAGGATGGTGGCTTACTACTCCCTGTTTTATAGGTGGGAGCACTCCATTGCTTAGATCTGTGCATACCCTGAGACTGTAATCTTGGTGGTCTGCTGCCCCTAGATTTGGACTGAGAAGGTCTGGGAGGGATTGGAAAGGACCAGTTTTTAGAAGGCCAATGCCTACCGAATCTAGGTGACTGTACCTGTAGGAAATCTAACAGTTTGCATAGATTTAGCTTTTTCCTCCATCTTTTTGAGGACGACTTCTGCTTTATTGCCAAACAGGCATTCTTGGTTTCATGGTGCATCTAGTAATTTTCCTTTGACATGGTCTGGGAAGACTTGTTCCTTAAGCCAAGCACGCCTTCTAAGAACAGACCCAGTGACAGCAGCCCTGCCAAATGCTTCTAAGGCATCAAAACCACATTGCAAAGTATGTTTTCCAACTTGGTTAGCAGAATGTATTAACTCTTATAAATCTTTTATGTTCTGCACAATCAGAAATCATCATTTTCTGTTTAATTAGCTCCATAATATGTTGCTGATACTTTAACATATGAAACTGGCAATTTAAAGCCCTGATGGCAAGAGTAGCAGAGGTGTACACCTTTACCCCATCTGTCTAAAGCCCTAGAGTACCTCTCCGAAGGGGTAGGGGTTTTGACTGTTGTAGACTTAATGCCTTTAGGTCCCTGGGAAATGGTCTTTGGATCCACGGTAGGATTCTTAAAGAGGAATTTGCGGGAGCCAGGTACTCTGTAGTACCTGTCAGGTTTCCTGGGAGCTGATGGAAAAGTATCAGGGGTAAGGCTGGATTCCAAGAAGACAATCTACAATTTCCAGAACAGGAGAGATAACTAGAGGCCTGTGCAGAGGGAATGGAATCCTCTGCATCAGAATCCTCATAGGTAGATATGGGTATGCCCTGGTAATCAGAAGGATCAGAGTCAACAGACTCATGACCTGAAGAATCAGAAGGAAAATCAGTTCTTGGTCTTTTTGAGGGGGGAAGGCTGGCTTCCCCTAATTAATAAGATCTTCAGGCATTCTAAGCATTTGTTTCTGAGACGTGGGCCTGAGAATGCGCTTTGGTCGTCGGTTTCCTAGCCGTAGTGCGAACTCTGGGACTTAGAAATTCGGTATTTTTGGTTTGAAACAAAGTCCTCAATTTAATATGAAAACCAGGCGGCCTGAATACACCCTCAGAAGCCGGTGCCTGTACACTTGCGATCTGCTTTTGCTACGGACACTGCACGGCAAGAAAAGCTGATGTAATGGTGTTGGCTGCATGTTTTATACCCCTGACGTCATGGAAAAAGTGAAAGCATCAAATGCATAAAGACTCTGGTATTCAGGACAACTGAGGGTTACCTTTAGGCAGATAACCCAAATGTGATTACTACAACAGTGAAAAATGAAGAACCTCAAAGAAGAGCAGGCTTATCAGATAAGGGAGGCTTCTGGTCGACAGAAATCTGAGAAGTCGTAGCAGAGGGGGCCCACCTCCCATTCTTCCTGCCCTTAGAGGCCTGTTGGGGGTGCCTGGGAACAAAAGGAGATCTAGAAGGATAATTCCTCTGGAAAGTACAGTTTTGTACCTACCATAAATGTTCGAGTGTTCACATTGCTGCAGCCATTACACTTGGGTTATCCTGCCGTCAAGCGGTCACGCAGTCGGCCAGAGTTCCAATGTCTTGGTCCGGCGTCAGCTGCTGTCGCTTCTTCCCTGATGTCAGTGCGCCAGGGGAATATAAGATGCATCTGATGCCATTTTCTTCAGTTTTTCTTGCCCCAGATGTCAGGTGCCCCCAAGTAGGTAGGCGATACATATTGCTAATAAAAAATATACATAAAAAATAAAAACAATACCTTCAGTTACAAGCAAATACACCACAAAGGCTGTATAGGATAGAAAGGTATAGATAAGTCCAGCTAGTTCAGAGGGGATGGAGGGAGGGTAACCTGGACTGCAGCAGTGTGAACACTCGAACATCTACATTTATGGTAGGTACAAAACTGTACTATGTTCATCATGTTATACTGCTGCAGTCATTACACTAGGTACAATCCCAAAGTTAAGGTTGGGTGGCTGGTCTATAAAGAGTTAGGATTGGCTATGAGGCCCTGCAGAACTGCAGTGGCAAATCCTGCTCTGGATTTAGAGTAAAGAGGCAGGTGGTAATGCTTGGTAAAGGTGTGCACTGAACTCCAAGTTGCAGCCTCCAAAATTTCCTTGGTAGGTACTCCTCTGAGAAAGGCTGTTGAAGTGGCTGTTGCCCTGGAGGAATGTGGCCTAATGTTATTAGGGACTGATTTTCCATGCTGTGTGTAGCAGTAATGAATACAGTGTCCTACCCATTTGGATATAGTCTGCTTTGAGCTAGCCTTGCCCTGTGATCCTGCCGCATATGCTACAAACAGTTGCTCAGTTTTCCTGAAAGCTTTTGTTTTGTCCAAGTAGAAGCATAGCTGCCTGTGTATGTCCAAAGAATGCAGAAGTTTCTCCCCTTTATTCTGGGGGTTTGGATAAAAAGTTGGCAAATGGATGGTTTGGTTAAGAGCCACACTAGATACCACCTTTGGCATAAAGATAGGGTTTGTCCTTAAAGAAGCCCTGTCCTGATGAAAAATTATAAAAGGTTCCACTGCTATTAATGCCTGTAGCTCTGAGACTCTTTGTGCTGAAGTTACAGCCAGGAGCAGAGCTGTTTTCCATGATAAAAATTTTAGATGGCTGTATTGGCTGGCTCAAAAGGTGGTAGGGTCACAGTTTTTCCAAAACGAAATTGAGGTCCCAAGTTGGTGTTGGTGCTCTCTGGGGCGGTCTTATGTTTTTAGCCCCTCTGAGGTACTGCTTTAGCAAGGGATGAGAGAATAAAGGAGGATCCGTGTTGTAATGTGCTGAAATGGCAGAGGCGCGGATCTTAATTGATGAGAAGGATAGGCCTCTGTCCAGCATCTCAGTTAAGTATTGTAAAATCTGAGGAATGTTTGGAACAAGAGGGTCAAGGCTTTGAGCCTGGTTCCAGGCACAGAATCTCTTCCATTTTCTGAGTAAGCTTTCCTGGTGCTAGGCCTCCTGGCCTCCAAAATGACATCCATAACAGCTTTAGAGAGAGGTGTTGCCTGTTTGACTAATGCATCTGCCATGCAGCCAGGTTTAGGGTTTTGAGCTGACTGTGCAGGATCTGATTGTTTTGTTGAGTCAGAAGGTGTGGAATTTGAGGCAAAATCCATGGTGGGCCTTGAGCCAAGTTCCTTAAGATAGGGTACCAGTGCTGGCATGGCCAGTCTGGAGCAATCAGGATCATCTGTGGTTTTTCTTGTCTGGCTTTTAGGAGTACCTTTGAAAGGAGAGGCAGTGGCGGGAAGGCATAAACTTTTAGGTTTTTCCAGCTGAACAAAAGAGCATCCACTTTCCATGCTTGTTTGTGATAAGTCCTTGTGCAGAATGTTTGTAGTTGGCAATTCAGTGGGGAAGAAAAAAGATCTATGTCTGGGCATCCCCATTTTTGCATTATCATGCTGAAGATTTGTGGATTCAATTTCCATTCGTAAGGGTCCATGATATTTCTGCTTAATTCGTCTGCCAGAGTATTTTTCTTTCCTGGCAGGAATTGTGCTTGCAGGTGAACTTGATACGTTAGGAGCAGTGTTCCACAAGGTCATGGCTTGTCTGCATAGGAGATAAGAATGAGTGCCCCCTTGCTCGTTTATGTACTACATTACTGTGGTGTTAGTAATAATTGTCCTGGATGCAGAAGGTCCTTGAAAGCTGTTAGGGCATTGTGAACAGCCAACATCTCTTTTTGATTGATGTGAAGATGCATCTGGTCTGTGGTCCACTTGCCCTGAATGCATTTTCCTGCCATGTGTGCTCCCCAGGCATAATCCAAAGCATCTGTTGTTAGAGTTTGCCTGGCTGTGGGTTGGGTAAAAGGCTGACCCTTGTTTAGTTGACATGCCTGTGCTCACCATCGAAACTCCTGTTGTAGGCAGGGAATCATTGGTATTACTGCTTCTAAACTGAGAGTGCCGTGTCCAAACACTTTTTAGGTACCAGTGTAATTTCCTCATATGCAGTCTGGCATATGGTATTAGTAGTATGCAGGATCTGAATCCCAGGGCCTGCAGAATTTTTCTTGCAGGGAGATGGGACGTCTTTGCCAGTAGTTGAAAATATTGAGTTAGTTGCACTTGTTTGTCTGGCGTGAGGTAAGCCATTTGGGCTGTTGTATTTAAGCTGGCACCCAGGAATGTAATCTGTTGTGAGTGCACTAGTTTTGACTTCTTTTCGTTTACTGTGTACCCTAGAGAAATTAGCAACTTTTTCACAAATGCCAGATGCTGTAAAAGAATGTCCTTTGTCTCTGCTTGAATGAGGCAGTCGTCCAGGTATGGATATATTTGAATTCCTTTTTGTCTGCAAAATGCAATTACTGGTGCCAGGCACTTTCTGAAGATCCTGAGCTCAGTAGATAAGCCAAAGGGCAGTGCAGGGAATTGGTAGTGCATTGTACCAGCCTTGAATCGGAGGTATCTTCTGCAATTTTGTCTGATAGGGACATGCAGGTGTGCCTCTTTGAGGTCCAGAGTAACAAGCCAAGCCTTCTTGCCCAGCATGGGTAGAAGCTGCTGTAATATCAACATTTTGAATTTCGGAATATCCAGGTAAGTATTCACAATTGAAAGGTCTAGTATAGGCCTCCAGGCTTTGTCCTTTCTGGGGACCAGGAAGAGTATTGAGTAAAATCCTTGTCCTTGTTCCTGTTGTGGTACTTTTCGTATAGCTCTCATGTCCATGAGGGCTGAAATTTGTTTTTGTGCCTCTGCCCATTGGTTTTGTGGCAGGTTTGG
This sequence comes from Protopterus annectens, assembly GCF_019279795.1. Lineage (NCBI taxonomy): Eukaryota > Metazoa > Chordata > Ceratodontiformes > Protopteridae > Protopterus > Protopterus annectens. The sequence goes on from NC_056743.1 coordinate 1,222,181,313, forward strand.
CATTCCTTTTAGCTTTGGTAAAGTATGGAAGTGGAATCTGTAACCTTGAGACACAATATTCAGGACCCATTTGTCTTGGGTGATTGCCAGTTTTGATAAAAAAGTGCTAGTTTTCCTCCCTAAGGGGGCTTCCAGAAGGAACGTGCTTGGCATACACAAAGGAAAGTCATTGTGACTGTTTCCTGTAAGGTTGAGACTTGTCCTCACCTCCTTTTGGGGTTTAGGTGCCCCACTGTTGTTGTCTATTTGAGGCTTGGGGTTGAGATCTGCCTCTTGGGCGTCTGTATCTGCCTCTCTGTGGCCTGTCTGACACTGGAAAGGACCAATTTTTTGTTGGCCAATTTCTGCTAAACCGAGGTGGCTGTACCTGTAAGAAATCCTTGACTGTTTGCATAGATTTAGCTTTATCCTCCATTTTCTTTAACACCTCTTCTGCCTTAACACCAAAGTATCATGTTGTAAAGGAGCATCCAATAACTTTGCCTTAACATGATCAGGTAAAGTCTGTTCTTTTAACCAAGCATGTCTTCGAATAACAGAACCTGTAACTGTGGCTCTACAAGAGGCCTCTAAAGAATCAAAACCACATTGCAGAGTATGTTTTCCCACCTGTTCAACTGCATGCAATAAATATAGCATTTCTTTACAATCAGGAGCTTCTGAGCTTGCAAGCATTTTCTGTTTTAAGTGAGCCATTAAATATTGTTGGTACTTAAGCATGTGAAACTGGCAATTTAAAGTTTACTACTAAAGTTGCAGAAGTGTATACTTTCTTCCCCCATCTATCCAAAGCTCTGGAATCTCTGTCAGAGGGTACTGGATTTTTTGCAACGGAAGCCTTAACCCCTTTTGGACCCTGGGAAATAGTTTTTGGATCAGGAGAAGGTTTTTGTAAAGAAACTTGTGAAAGTCAGGGACTCTATAATACCTATCTGGCTTGGCTGGAGCAGGGGGCAAAGAATCAGGAGATAAGCTGGATTCAGAGAACACAATATCTAGCACAGGCGGAATAGCCAGGGGCCTGTGCTGAGGCAAGAAAAGGAAATCCCTGAGCCTTTTCTTGGATTCTGAGTAATCCTGACTTTCCCAATGGAAATGCTCCCTCATGGTATGTAAAGTTTCCTCAAAAGAATAATCCTCAGGAGGAGAGGCTGAAGGGATAGATTCTTCAGCATCACAGTCCTCATAGGGGGTAGAGAGTATCCCTGGTCTGAAGAGGAATCAGAGGAAATGGAAACCTGATCAGAGGAATCATAGTCTGTATCCTGCCTAGGCCTTTTCTCAGGAGGGGGATGGGAACCCCTGATTAGAGTAATGAGGTCTTCGGCCATTTTAAGCATCTGTTTCTTAGGCATGGAGGACTGTCAAGGAGAATGCTGTACTTGTTTCTTTGTCTTTAATGGTACCTTTGTCTTGGCTGTTGTTTTAATGGTAAGTTGTGAAGGTCTGAAAACACCCTCAGAAGCCGATGCCTGCTCAGCAGCTCCGGACCCATCTGAGGGATTAGTTTCCGTAGGCCCAATACCTTGAGTTTCCAGAGGCCTAGTTGTCTCCACGTGGGAGTCGTAAGCGGCCTGTGGTTCTGAGGTAGCGGGAGTCAGGGGCTGCGAAAGCGCCTCACTGAGAACCGGCGACTAGCCTAGAAGAGGTTTCATCATCGGTTTTGGACCTCGGATGCCTGTCTTTATCCTTGTCTTTGCATTTTTTCGGTATTGAGGTCGTCGGTTGATCCGACGGCATAGTATAATTGAAACTTCGGCCAAAGTAGTGCAAAGCAAAATCAAAACATCTTTTTATAGTGTGTTTGTTAAATCTAGCACAAAACCGGCAACTAGTGACGTTGTGTTCAGGGCCTAGGCATGGAATACAGTAAGAGTGGAAGTCCTTATGAGGTATTTGCTTCCCACAAGAAATACAATTAACTTTTTCTGACATCGGTCTGTGGCAAGAAAAAAAGTTTCCCCCAATGGGGTACTTAGCTTTATTGAAGACTTCGGATCTGAAATCCAACTTCGAAAATCTCAGGAGTCGGCCGACCGGCACTTGCGAACTGCTTCTGCTTCAGGCACCGCGTGGCAAGAAGGACTGGACAAAATGGTGTCGGATACATCTTATATACCCCTGGCACACTGACGTCAGGGAAGAAGCGAAAGCAACCGACGCCGGACCAAGACTTTGGAACTCTGGCCGACAGCGGGACCGCCTGACAGCAGGATAACCCAAGTGTAATGACTGCAGCAGTGTAACACGATGAACGAACATCTTAGGGATAGGAGAGACAAAAATGTTTGTCTTGCAAGGATTTGCCTGTCTCTTGATGAGACTTGAAGTTAGCAATAGCAGTCTGAAAAAGATGAGTATTATCCAAAGGAGCATCTAACGTGGCCTTAATGTCCTCAGGAAGAGACTGGAATATCATAGCTACACAACACAGTGGAGAACCATTTCTTACCAATCCTCTCCATTGCCCTACTATCCTTATCAGAAAGCAAAAGTTTAGATTTGTCAGATGAAACTGACAGCATAGCAGGATCAGCAGAAGGACATTTAAATAAATATAGACAATCCTCTGGAACCTTAAAGAACCTATCAGGTTTCTTAGGAGCAGGAGGCTGAGTCAGAAGACTTGTAAGCAGCAATGAAAGTCTCTAACAAGGCAGCCAACACAGAAGGCACTGTCAATGGTTTAGGAGTATCCACCTGAAGCAACTCATATCTTCTCTGGCTATCTGACACTTGAGAAGAATCCCACTTAAAGAATGCCATCATCCTAGTTGTGTCCCCAAGGCCAATTCCTTGAAAAGAGACTCTGGGCTAACAGACTCCTCTCCATCAGAACCATTATCCAAAGGCTAAGGCATCTGTGAAGAATAGCACAAAGACCCGTCACCAGACAGGATATGGTCATCCAAGGAATCTTGTTCCGTAAACTGTTTGGAAGGGGGAAGGTCCAAAGAGGAGTGGGTACTGAAACTTTAAAGAGACTTTAGGGACATTAAGGAAGAGAAGAAGCCCTGAGTAAACACTTGCCATTCCCTTTAAGGATCCATAGGACAAGGTGAAACATGCTTCAGTTTTTGTCTTTTCTTATAAGGGATATCAGCCCTAACAAATCCCGGAGGTTCCGACCATAGGAAAGATTCGAGAAGAGAACCCAGAACTTCCTTCCTGACCAATATCTGTGGAATCCCTTTAGGACCCTCAGAGATAATCAACCACGTTTCCTGCTCCTCATCTGGAGCAGACATCTGCAACGAAACAGAGGACAAGTGAAAACACGGATACATGGCAGTCATAGCAGAGGAATCTGACGTAAACACCAAATGCCCCACAGAGCTATTATCTGCTTCTAGAGGGACGTCCGGTGGGGGCTGGACAGCTAAAGAATCTGGCCAAGACTTCTTGGCCACCTTCTTACCAAGCTGGAGTATCATGGGGTTACAGGATTCTGCCATGGTACCCAACGCTGTCTGAGCCATTGGTTTTCAAGATAAATGGCCAGGGAAGACAAATGGCTTCAGAGTGTGTTAGGCACAAATTTTTTACAGATACAAGAGGTATGGTCTTGGGAAGTGTCCAAATAAAAAAGACTGTTTGTGATGATCCTTATGGGAAATCTGCCTCCCATGCTGACATTTTCCCCTCTTGGATGACGAACTCTAGGTAGTGATAAAAAAAACAACAGCACTTATCTGATGTCAGAACACAACAAACCATTCAAACCAACTGGCAACAGCGGTTGAACTGGCGGCAAAAAAGGTTCTGGGTAGTTGCATCCGTACGTTTCTTTTATACCTTACATTCTGTAAAAGCAGCATAAATGTGATGTACAGTGCAAACAGGATCCTTTTCAAAGCTTACGTTCTGAGCATAAATGTGATGTACAGTGCAAACAGGATCCTTTTCAAAGCTTATCCATACCGGCAGAGTAATAGGCTGCCCAGGGTGGTAAATCCCTTCATTACAAAATAATGAAAGTGTTCCTGGCAGTGTCCAAAACTTAATTTGTAGAAGTGGATTTTGACAGGTTTAATTCTACAACAGGCTGTGCTCAGTATGTGGGGGGTGGTGATGGTGGAACTGGGAACAGTGAGAACTTTTTAAAATTCTCCCCACAATCAAATCTCAGAGCAGTGCACATACTTGGGATTGGGGAAAGTATGGTCTTTATTTCTCTTATTTTTCCTCAAAATTAAACCTCAGATGTATGCAGAGAAGGTATGTATAAGCTTGTGACAGTGTGGTCATTATTTAACATTTACAACAATTAGACATATGCACACAAGACCACTATACCTTATGAGCTTTGTACTATCTAGGAGCAACACGCTGGAATACACGACTGATAAGTGGTTGTGAGAAAGAGAAAAAAATCATCAGAAAAGCACATACAAGTGACCTTGACTAACTTGGTGGTTGGGGGGGGGGGGGTTGGCATATTGTAAATATACATCTGAGATAGACAAGTTAAAATATGTTACTATATTCTATTTAGAAGACTGAAGCCATTTATTCATTCACTTTCACCTTGAACCAACATCAGAAAGAAACAGAAGAAAACTACCTTTTCTTACTTCTTTCAGCTTTTCCCGGTTAGGGATCGCCACAGCAGATCACCTGTCCCCTCATGATTGGCAGTGGAGTTTTACAGTGTCGGGTTGCCAGCTCAGTGCCCAACCTTCCACAGAAGGTGCGCACACACACTCACACCTAGGGCCAATTTAGTGTGTCCAATCCACCATCTTTGGGATGTCGGAGGAAACCCACACGACCAACTCCACACAGAAAGCACCCCAGCCAAGGATGGAACCGGAGAACCTCTTGCTGTGAGGCTACTAAGATATCATTCATGTATCGTTGCAAGCATTTATCTTCATTTTTTTGTTCGTTACGCACAATTAATTTCTTCCTTGAAAGAAAAAAATGACTGAATTTCCTTAGTAGTGATTTTTGTCTATAATGTGTCTCATGGCACGTAAAATCCTATGCCTTCTTAAGACCAAGCAACCTCCAAACTATCAACTTAATTCTGTTATTTCTGCTAGTTATTACACTGCAGTCTTGATCATTTAGGGATACATGCAAGGAAGAGTAAGAAGGAATTTTTTTCTTTAGTCACAATTCTTGTTCAGACCGTCATTGTCACAAAAGAAGCTCTGAAATGCAACTCAGAGCATCTAGAACACAATGCCTTTTTTAAGGGGAAGGGGGGAATGGGCTGAGGCCTCTGGCTTAATTTGATTTTTTCCTCATTTATGATGGTATAAATCATGGACAGTTAGGATATACTGAAACAATGCAGAAAAAACTCTGTAAAGTACAAAGTTTGAGAAAAGAAAATAGTACAGCAAGGCTAGGATGGGAGGGAAAGAGAGGACACACTGGGGAGACAATGGTCAACATGGCCCATGAAATCCTTTCTCAAGGGTTTCATTTCACCAAAAGCAAGAGTCAAAATATTCAATATTGCCCGTAACTGTCCCATTTAAGTATATCATACAGCTTATCAACACGATTGTTTTACTATACATAGAACATTTTACAACACTTGGATAAGAAAAAAAGTACATTTCAAACTTGGTTGTTTCTGGTATACAATTCTTCTGATTGTATCTTTACTACTACATATCATGTACCCGACTGCATAACAGTGCTAAACATGCCATTGTACAATTGCAAACACCCCTGAAGCTGTTTGCGTGTAGCTACTGGGTTTGTCTCTGAATGAGTGGCACACACCATTGATGATACTTGCTTGATAAAGGTGGCCTTTCAACTGACTGTGGTAGTTAAAAGTCCTATCAGCCTTACAAGCTTCATCTGTAAAACCATGGGATGTATCATTACTAACCTCAAACTGGCATCAAGAATCTTGCTCAACTCAACCCCCAACAGTTTGGCTTTGTAAAGTGTAGATCCTGTACAGTCAACCTGGTAAAACTTCAAAAGAGTTGGAGGCTGTAGATAATGGCCAGGGCAGTGTATCCTGACCAGGTGAACATCTTGAACTCAACTCATCATGCTGGCATAATACACAAGCTAATTGTTTAAAAACTGACCCATATGTGGTAAGATGGATAACAAATTATCTGAAAGAGAGCCTGCACAGTGCAAGTTGAAGCCTCATCAATAAGTATGAAAGTGACCACTGGTCTCTCGGCTCAGTGCTAGGACCTCTTTGTTTTGGTATTTATCTCTTAGATCTCCAAGTAGAAAGCCAAGACCTCTGTTTGCAGATAACTGGACCACCACTACAAAATGAAAATTTTGTCATGGACCCAGAAACTTAGTTTGGGCTGATAGGTCCCTATCTTTTGACCAAATGACAAGTTGTCAGGAAATTCTTTTATTTAACCTCCCTAATTGCCAAAGGAATAAAATTAAAGTCTAAAGAAGTAACCACTCCCTTATACTCAGCATCGATCAGGCCAGTTATGAAGTACAACATGCCCCCCCCCCCACCCTTGAGATGAATCTCACTGAACATATCGAGCAATCAGAAAGACTCCAAAGGCTCCTAACTAATAAACACGGGTCTAAAGTCCCTGAGCTACCAAGACAGGCTGGAAACACACTCACTTTATTCAGTGGCTTACAGACTTTCGAGGGGAGATCTGCCCTGCTTACTGTACCACTAGAGACCAAGTTGTCCCAGACCTGTTTTTCCACAAGTCCAGTACCTTCACCAAGAACCTAAACCCTCACCAACAGATAAATACAACACAGCGGAGAGGCATGCTTCTAAGTTCAGCACCTCACAAATCTTTGGAATAAACTTCCCTTACATGTTAAGCAGTGCAACTCACTATTTTACTTTAAACTCAAAGGCTCAAAAGACAAACCCACCTCCATAGACAACACAAGGAAAAATAAACTAAGGGTAATGTTACTCAATGCCAGAAGTCTAAACCTCAAAATGCAAGCATTCAACGCTCTCCTCAGCATCTAGAATATCGATGTCTGTGCAGTAACAGAGACCTGGTTCAAGGCTCCCAAGAGCACCCCAGCACTACCAGGTTATACCTCATACCATGCTTTCCAGCCCCAAAACTCGGACCGAACCACAAAAGGAGGGGGGAGTATCCATATTCATCAAGTATACCCACACCTCCAGGTTAGTGGCACTGCAAGAAGCATCGGAAACCATCCATGTGCAACTAACAGTAGGTAACTGCCTTTCAGTTTGTAGCCTGCTACAGACCACAAGCCCAGACTCTGGAACCTCACGTGGCTTTCCTGAGAACATTGGAGAATATGAAGGTCTCACCAAACACCTTTATATTGGGTGACTTCAACTACCCAAAACAGACTAGGAGCACTACTCAAGCCCCAACAACCTAGCCCAAAGGTTCCTAGAATTTATAAATTCAAATGCTACGGAAACAACTGACCACCACACCCACAAGAGGGGAAAACATACTGGACCTGATCATCACAAACATAGGGACTCTATGCTCCGCACCAGAGGTACACCCCTCATTGGTAAGATCGGACAACAAATTAATCTCTCTGGACATCCACATCCCGACCCCACCACCGGCCCAGAAAACAGTAAAAAAATTTCTTCAAGGCTAACTTCACACTTCTCAAAACCGAAGTGAATTCACTCAAAGCCCCTGGGCCAGTAGAAACTATGGCCCAAACTGCAGAATCCTTTATAAACTCATTCTATGGACATCTTCAGGAATGCATGGATCATGCAAGCCCACATAAAACCAAGACCCAATCCTCCAAAGGCAGGCATCCTGTCTGGTGGACACCAGCCATAAATAAGCTATACAACAAAAGGAGGAAGCTACTGCAGGATAGAGCAAAATCCCTTTAAAAGAATCACTGATCAGTACTAGCAAAAAACTACGGCCCCTCATAAAATCATCCAAGGCCAGCTTAGAGAGAAAAATTGCACGACACTAAAGATAATCACAAGGCCTTCTTTAGTTATGTTAGGAACCTGGGTGGCAACTCCCAGATATGTTCGGAGTTAGTCCAAAATGACAAAAAATACACTGAACCCACAGACATTGCCAACATCCTGGCGGACAGGTTCAGTGCAAACTTCTCCCCCCCCCCCAAAGGAGCAAATATCTATCCCAGCAGAGAGTTGTCTCCCTGTCATCTCAGATGCTCAGGTGAGAGCTGCCCTCTCCAAAGCAAAAAACACAGCATCAATGGGACCGGACGGTGTCCCGGGCTGCATCCTATATGAGCTCCAAGAGCAGCTAGAACCTCATATTACGTTACTGTTCAACCTCAGCCTTACTACAGGATATGTACCCAAGGAATGGCATATAGCAACAGTGGTCCCACTCCACAAAGGTGGTGCCTCAACAGACCCTGGTAACTATCGCCCCATAAGCCTGACTAGCCTGGTCTGCAAAGCTATGGAGCGGATCATGGAACTCAAAGACACTGGGGAACTACAGACACTAGATCCTACACAATTCTGCTTTAAGGGCATATCCTGCCTCTTGAACCTGGTCGACTTCTTCGAAACAGTCACCAAGGCCATAGATGAAGGGAAGGTACTCCACACAGCCTACCTAGACCTCGTAAAAGCCTTTGACACCATACCCCACTCTGGCATCATAAATAAGCTCTCCAGCCTAAATATCAACCCCTATGTCATAAGATGGGTTACAAACTGGCTCAAGGACAGAACCCACAGTCAGAATTGCGGGAGCCATGTCTCAGTCCTGGGACCGCTCGTTCAGTATATATTTTTCTGAGGTACAAGCCAACATGGGAGGACTATGGCTGACAAGTTCGCAGACAACTGCAAACTGGGTGCCATAATAGACTCTCCGGCTGACACAGGCAACCTCCAGAAGGGTCTCTCAGAGACAGACAACTGGTGCCAAAGCCATGGCCTAAAACTAAACGCCAAGAAGTGTATAGTCATCCCCTTTAGGAAAAAATAAGAAATTATGTACTCACCATAACGTTCCATCTGAGTAGGTGACTTCATTTGGATGCAAGCTGTGGGTATCGGATCCGAGCCGGCAGTTCAAAAGCTTTAGGATCCGAGCTCCTAGCTCCTCCCTCTACCCATAACCCCTTGCCAAGCCCTGACTGACCTCAGATTGAGTTTGCCCTGTATATCAGGACTAATATTGCTAATAAGGTCAGGGGGATGGAGGGGGGGAAGGTTGCATCCAAATGAAGTCACCTACTCAGATGGAACGTTATGGTGAGTACATAACTTCTTAATCTGAAGTAGGCAGACTTCATTTGTCTGCAACCTGTGGGATAGAGTCCCCAGCTACCTAAACCTTGGGCGGCCGTCATGGAAGGATGTTCCGGAGCACCGCAGAGCCAAAGGATGCTCTCCCTCTGGAAACAACATCCACTTTATAATGCGAAATGAAAGTAAGAGATGAGGTCCAAGTGGCTGCTGCACAGATATCATCTAAAGGCACTCTAGATTTAAAAGCACCAGACGTTGATACTGCCCTGGTAGAATGCGCTGTAATTCTCTGAGGCACTGGCCTTCCTGAGGTGTCATAAGCCTGCAAGATACAGTTAGAAATCCACTTTGACAGGGTAACCTTAGAGACTGCCTTACCCAGTGCGAATTTTGCAAAGGAGACGAACAGTTGATCGGATTTCCTATGACCAGCTGTTCTGTGAATATAGAAGCGCAGCTGCCTGTGAACATCTAAAGAATGTAATTTATATTCTCCTTTGTTTTTATAGTTGGGGAAAAAAACTTTTAGTTATGTACTTACCATAACTTTAGATGTATGGGATCCATCTTGCCTACATTCGGTACTGATGGGTTCGGAGCCGATCCTCAGCTCCGACTCGGCATGCTATACTATAGAACGAAGTCTCTTATTGGCTGAGCTATCCCACATCCCAGGATGCACCACCACTGCTTCCCCAGATCTTGTTTGTCCGCACACATGCACACACATAGACTGTTGATATAATATTGCCAGGTGTTTCAAGATGAAAACAGCTGAACTTGAACCGTCCGGTCTCTTCTGATCTCCAAGGCAGGGGGAAGGAGGGTGGGTTATTAGGAATGTAGGCGAGATGGATCCCATACATCTAAAGTTATGGTAAGTACATAACTAAAAGATGTAATGTGATCCTATCTCGCCTACATTCTGTACTGATGGGACAGCGTCCCTAGCACCTGATTCCTGGGTGGCTCACTGGAAAACACTCCTGAGAACTGTGGAACTGAAGGAAGCTCGCCCCCGAGATGCCACGTCCAATTTGTAATGAGAAATGAAGGTGTGAGGAGAAGACCACGTAGCCGCAGCACAAATGTCACTAATGGCAAGCTTAGAATGAAAAGCTGTCGAAGTAGCCATAGCCCTCGTAGAATGAGCTTTCACTGCAGTTGTAAGCTCTTTATTAGAAATGAAGTAAGTATGACTGATACAGTCTCTGATCCACCTGGCAATAGTGACCTTCATGACGGCTTTGCCCAATTTATTGTCCGAAAAGGACACAAACAACTGATCTGTTTTCCGTGTTTGGTGCGTCCTATCCAAATAGAAGCGCAATTGTCTGTGAACATCCAAGGTGTGAAAGATGTATTCCGCTCTGTTTGAATACTTTGGAAAGAAAACTGGAAGTTCCAATGACTGTTGCAGACAAAAACTAGAACAAACCTCAGGGACAAAGGATGGATTCGGTCTGTGGTATACTCTATCCTTGTGAAAAACCAGGTATGGTGGTTTGACACATAGGGCTTGAAGTTCTGAAACTCTTCTGGCTGATGTAATTGCAACTAATAAAGCAGTCTTCCAAGAAAGAAATTTCAAGTCACAAGTTGCTGCCGGTTCAAAGGGGGAAGAGGTCAAAGCCCCTAACACCACATTAAGGTCCCACGGTGGAGCGGGATGAGATATCGGGGGCCGTAGCAGCCCAGCACCTTTCATAAAGGCTTTACACAACTTGTTGCTCATCAAAGGTGGTTCTATGCTCTCACGAAAATTGGAAATAGCTGCCAATTGAACCTTGATGGTTGAGACCGAAGAACCTTGATTGAACAGAGAAGCTAAAAACTTCAGAACCTCTGACACCGGGACAGTTATGGGATCTAATCCCCGGAGTTGGGCCCAAATAGCAAATCTCTTCCATTTGCTGTTATACATTTTCTTACTAGAAGTCTTGTGGGCCGAGGACAAGATATGTATGACTTCCGGGTCCAAAGCATGGTTCCTGACTATGGACGGAAGAGGAGGAGCCAAGCTGCTAACCTCAACAAGTGGAGGGACTGATGAAGCTGTCCCGACTGATGGGTCAAGAGATCCGGAACTTGGTCCAGGAACCATGGACCGTCCAGTGCATATTTCCAAAGAAAGGGAAACCAGACTTGACGAGGCCAGTATGGGGCAACTAAAATCATTTTGCTCTCCAAGTGAATCGCCTTCTGGATCACCCTGGGAAGAAGGGGAACCGGTGGAAAGGCGTATAGTAGGCCGGTGGGCCAAGCTTGGACTAGGGCGTCCTTGGGAATCTCCCCCGGAACTGGGGTGAGAGAAGAACTGTTGGCATTTCGTGTTGAAGGGGGTTGCGAAAAGGTCGCAACAAGGAGTTCCCCATCTTCTGAAAATCTGGGTTGCCACTCTGTCGTTCAGAGACCACTCGTGAGGAGAGAGAATAGTTCTGCTCAGTCTGTCGGCTATCACATTGGATCTCCCTGGAATGCGTGTTGCTACCAGAAAACGTTTGGTTGCAATCGCCCAATCCCATACTTTCATGGCCACTCTGCAAAGGGGGTAGGATCTGGTCCCCTCCCTGCTTGTTCAGGTACCAGACTACTGACATGTTGTCGGACTGAATGGGAATCATGCCCGGGGGGAGGTAATCGTGTAGTGCTTGCAGCGCGATAGAAGCACCACCCTCATTTCTAGTATGTTGATGTGGAGGAGACTCGTCGGACTGCCACTTGCCTTGGACTGACCTGCCCAGGTAATGCCCCCCCACCCCGTCTGGGAGGCATCCGTAGTCAATGTGGCCACTGGAGGTGGTGGAACGAAGGGTCGCCCCTGATCCAGGTTGGAGGAATGAAGCCACCAACGAAGGTCCTATTTGCACGTCTCTGTGATCAGAATGAGGTGACTGAGAGGGAGATCCTGATAGGACCACTGGACTGACAGGACCCACTGGAGAATCCTCATATGTAACCTTGCCAAGGGGACTAGGAGAACGGTGGCAGACATGGAACCTAACAGTTGTAGGACCATCCTGGCTGGGGCTCGGCGTTTGAGGAGCAAGGCTCGAACTTGAGATTGTAATGTTTCTATCCTCTCTGTAGGAAGATAGACCAGCATTTGCTTTGTCTATCTCTACTCCGATAAACCGTATGCGCGGAGATGGCAGCAACACAGACTTTGCCCAATTGAAGGTGATTCCTACAGAGTTGCCTAGAGATATAGTGGCCGCTAGGTTTTGTAAGAGTAGACGCCTGGAGGTGGCAGTTAGGAGCCAGTCGTCTAGGTATGGAAACACCTGGAATCCTAGACTTCTCAGGTGAGCAGTCACCACCGCCAAACATTTGGTGAACACCCTGGGGGCTGTGGTGAGACCAAAGGGCAGTGCACGGAACTGGAAATGACCATCTCCCAGGCTGAAGCGCAAGTGTCTCCTGGACACCTGATCTATCAGGATGTGATAATAGGCGTCCTTGAGATCTATGGAGCACATCCAAACACCTTTCTCCAGCAACGGGAGAATGGATTGCAAGGTGACCATCCGGAACTTGGACTTCTTGACTGATTGATTTAGCTTGCTGAGATCCAAAATGGGCCTCAAGTCCCCGGTCTTTTTTGGCACCAAAAAGAATCTTGAGTAAGTCCCTAATCCGGTCTGGCCTGCGGGGACCGGTTGGATGACTCCTTTTTGAAGCAGTTTTGAGATTTCGATGGCTGCAAGATCCCGTTGACTGGGTGGCAGGTCCGGGATTTTTCAGGATGGTGGGGGGGTTGAGAAAAGGGGATGGTGTAACCTCCGGCGATGATTCGGAGCACCCATCGGTCCTGAGTGATACTCTCCCAGGCCTTTAGGTGCTTCGAAAAACGACCCCCGACTGGCTCCGGAGCTGCACAGTCGGGCAATCCTTCAGGGATGCTGAAACGTTGAGGAGCCACGAAAGGACTCGCGGTCTCCAGTGTTGCGGGGGCCTCCGCCGCCTCTGGGACGGTATCTTCCTGAAAAATTTCCCCCTCCTCTGCCTCTAGAAGGGGGATCGCCCTGCTGTGAGGAGCAAGTCTTTTGAGATTTAGGGAACCACATTTTCCCCCCTCTTCTAGCCTTGGGATAAGGCCTGAAGGGAGTGGAAAACCGTGCCCCTACGGCAGTCAAAGTCTTACCTTCTTGTTCACAGCGAGTCAAGGTGTCCTTTACCTTGGGTCCAAACAGAGAGGACCCATCGAAGGGAGCGTCGGCAAAGGAAGACTTGAAGGCTTCCACAAAATGACACAGGCGAAGCCAGGCTTGTCTCCATAGAGCAACAGCTGTTCCCGCCGCTCTGCTCGCCACCTCGGCTGCATATGAAATGAGCCTCATGGACGAGTTCGATAATGATGATAGGGTAGCCAGCTGAGAGCTAACCGTCTGGGCTAACTGCTCAGGTAGGTTACCAGAGAGAGTATCTGAAAGTTCCTTGACCAGAACCCTCTGAAGTCTGGTGAAGTGCGTCAGATAATTCAGACACCTTAAAGTAAAGGTTGCTGAAGTAAGGGTGCGCTTCCCGTACCGATCCATGCTCCGGGACTCTTTATTAGGAGGATGGACGGACGTTGAAGCCTCTGCCACATCTTGTTGGGTAGCAGATGCCACCACCAGGGCATCTACAGCCACACCTTTGGAGAGAAAATCCTTTTCGGGGGGGGCTGAAAGAAATTTATTGGGGCGAGCTGGCGTCGGTTCCACAGAATCCGGGTGTTCCCACGCCCTTCGAGAGATCAAATCCAGAAGCTCATCGAAGGGCGGAGACACCCAGGAGGCAGAGGGCTGAGCCCCGAAGGCCTTGAGGAATACAGACTCCTCAGCGGAAGGGGGTTTGGACTGCCAGTCGCCTCGTTGCTTCAGGATTTCCAAAATGTCCGCAAAGGAGACATCATCCGAGGACGACTTGGGGGACCCCTCCGCATCATCGAGGTCAGTGTTCGATGTGAGAGACTCGTCAGGGAAGTCTACGTGCTTCCTCTTGCACTGTCTCTTCCTTGGAGGTTCCTCCGAAGACACTTCGGAGGGACCTTCAGGAAGGAGGGAACCTCCGATGGGGGTGACCTCAGGCCCCAGGGCTCCGCTGTCTTGACACAGGGGGACTACAAAGGAACCAGTCTCCGTGCCAAGGGAAGTTGCCGGTGAGACTGTGGAGGTGGCCAAAGAAGATTTGGCCAAAGCACTCCTCATGGCCCTGAAGGCGGGACCCCCAGAGTCCTGGGAAGGTCCGACCCCCAAGGCCACAACAGTAGATGGCACTCCCGCAGCCGACACACCGAGAGGGAGGCTCGGAACCGAAAACATCGGTCCCGAAGCATCACCCCCGGGGCCGACCGAGGAGGTCCGTGTACCGAACTCCGAACCGAAGGGCGGGGTTGGCGTAAGGGTCGGAGCCAACCCGAAAACCTCCACCGGCTCCACCAGCACCAACTCCAACGGTGCCGAGGCTGTTGGAGGAGGAACCAAGACAACAGGGTGGGCAACCGGCTCCGGAGCCAACTGGGCTGGAGCAGAAACCAACTTTTGGAAGACTGGAGACTGAAACAGACTTTGAAGTACCCTGTCTATGTCCGAATCCGACATTCTCGAAGACCGAGAAGAGATCGAATGAGCTCAAGTCGACTTCTCCACCGGTTCCGAAGGACTGGGGGACCGGCTCCGAATAGTCTCGATAAATATCGGTGCCGAGGGAGACTCCACAACCATTGCAATTTCCCTCGGAGCCAAAGTGGACTTCGGCGCCGAAGGGGAAGAGTCTGAGCGGGCAAACTCTCATCGGCTCCGAAGACAGTGGAGCCGATGAAGGTGACCCGCCTCTCAAAGCTCTAGCCGTCGGCTCCGAAGCCAGAGGAGTCTAGGCTGGAGGCAGACCATTCCGCCCTCGGCTCCGAAGTCCGTGGAGCCGATGGAGAAGCCTGACGAGATTTCTTTGTGGCCGGTTCCGACGGGCTGGTCGGAGCCGCCAATTTCTTTTTCTTAGAAGGTGAAGAGGAAGAAGATAAAGCCTCCTCAAAAGAAGGGGAAATACGCCCTTTTAAAATCAATTTGTTTTTCCTCTCTTGGAGGACCTGGGAGGAAAAAGCGTGACAAATGCTGCATGACTCCTGAAGATGTTTAGGGCCTAAACAATACACACACAACAAATGATAGTCTGTTATGGACATTTTGTAACTGCATTTAGAGCATTTTTTGAACCCAGATGGGTCTGTGCTCTTTCACCATGTTGACACACAATCACTACCACAGAAAAGAACTTTTTCCAAAATTTTTCAAATTACCTTTAAAGAAAATGTGAATAAGGACAAGACCCCTGTAACAGCAACGGGATTACTTGACCAACTAGACTACAATGCTACAACAAGACTCACACTAAATAGTTCAATCATGCGCGAGGGCAAGGCTCCTCTAACTTAAACGGGATCCTTTCCCTCAAATTAAAGATAAATTTTACCACAAAAAATTACTCAAACTCAGTCACACAACAACGATAGCTGTTAAAACAGCTTTTGGGTAGATTAGCCAAAAATTCCTGACAGAAATTTTTTAAGAAATAAGCACTTAGCTCAGCCAAGTCAGAGACCACGTCTTTGCTGTAAAGCGGCAAACGAGATCTGGGGAAGCAGTGGTGGTGCATCCTGGGATGTGGGATAGCTCAGCCAATAAGAGACTTCGTTCTATAGTATAGCGTGCAGAGTCGGAGCAGAGGATCGGCTCCGAACCCATCAGTACAAAATGTAGGCCAGATAGGATCACATTACATCTGGCAAGTTAATAGACTGGTTGATATTGGATTCTGAAGAGACCTTCGGTAGAAAGAAAGGATTGGTCCTGAGGAAAACCCTATCCGGAAAAAAGGAAAGATACGGTGGTTTGACGCACAAAGCCTGGAGTTCAGAAACTCTTCTAGCTGATGTAATGGCTACTAAGAAGGCAGTTTTCCAGGAAAGGTATTTTAAATCCACAGAGGCTGCAGGCTCAAAGAGGGGAGCGGTTAGGGCCTGCAGAACTAGAGATAAATCCCAAGGTGGTATAGCTTCCTTAACCGGAGGCCTCAAGAGAAATGCACCTTTGAGGAAGGTTTTGCTAATTTTTGCAGCCATGAGAGGTGTTGAGTCAAGACCCACATGGTAATGGGAAATAGCTGCCATCTGTACCTTTACCGTGGAAGAGCTTGCTCCTTGCTGAAAAAGGTGTCAAGTCCAGTACCGCCGAAAGTGGTGCAGAAAAGGGGTCAAGGTTATTATCTTCTGCCCAAATAGAAAACCTCTTCCATTTGCTTCGATAAACCTTCCTAGTGGAAGGTTTATGGGCCGCCACTAAAATGGCTTTCACTGGTGACGAGATACCAGGAGTCCTTATCAGGGATGGAATTGGAGCAGCCAGGCTGTCAATTTCAGGGTGTGAAGGTTCAGAATTGGAAGCCCTTGAGGATGGGAGATGAGATCTAGGATCGGATCTAGAATCCAGGGAGGATTCACTCTGAGACCACACAAAGGGGAACAAAGGTTGACGAGGCCAGAACGGGGCAATGAGAATCATTTTGCTCCCCAAGCTGTTGGCTTTCTGCAAAAGTTTCTGCATTAGAGGCAGTGGAGGGTAAAGTGTAAAGGAGACCAGGAGGCCAAGCATGCACCAGGGCGTCTCTCGGGGATTCCCCGAACAGGGGAAATAGAGCGAAGAAACTGTCGCATTTGGCATTTGAGGGAGAAGCAAAAAGATCGCAACAGGGTTTCCCCCAGGCGGCAAAAATCTGCTTCGCTATGTTGAGACCATTTGAGGGGAAAGAATGGTGCGACTGAGTTTGTCTGCTAGGATGTTGGACCTTCCCAGAATGTGCATTGTCACAAGAAAGCGATTGGTGGAGATTGCCCATTCCCAGACTCTCATGGCCTCTCGACAAAGGGGATAGGACCTGGTTCCCCCGTTTGTTGATGTACCAGACTACTGACATGCTGTCCGTCTGGATAGCAATAGTCCCCGCAGGGAGAAGGCTGCGTAGTGCTTGCAACGCTAATAGCACCACCCTCATCTCCAGGACATTTACATGCAGTGAGGTCTCTGAAGTGTTCCACGCGCCTCGGACAATTTTTCCCGCTGAATGCCCCCCCCCCCCCACCCGAGGCGAGAAGCATCCGTGGTCACCGTGGCTAGGGGAAAAGCAGCACAGAAGGGTCTCCCTGTTAGATCCGTTGACTGGAGCCACCAAATAAGAGAGCTCCTGCATGCCTTGCTGATAGCTATCAGGCTGCTGAGAGGGAAGTAGAGCAGGGACCATTGGACCTGGAGGGTCCATTGAAGAATTTGCACGTGAAGTCTAGCATGAAGAAGCGGAAAGGCTGCTGCCATTGAACCTAGGGACCTAAGGACCGAAGCTGCTGTCGGAGCAGGTCGTAAGATGGCCACAACATACCTCAGGTTGGACAGTCGATCCGGGGTGAGGAATGCCTGCATTTTTCGTGTGTCCAATCTTCCTCCTATAAAGTCTATAAGCTGTGTGGGATCCAGTGAAGACTTCTCTTTGTTTATGGTAATGCCCAGCCGAAGGGCTATGTGAAGGAAATAGTCCCTGGCTGAGCACAAGCAGATGCCTTGATGACACCGTGAGGAGCCAGTCATCCAGGTATGGAAACACCTGAATTCCCTAGAGTCTCAGGTGGGCCGCTACCACTGCTAGTAACACCCTGGGGGCAGAGGTGAGACCAAAGGGAAGGACCCTGAACTGGTAGTGACTGGCTCCCAGACAGAAGCGAAGGAACCTCCTGGACCATCTGTCCATGAGAATGTGGTAGTACGCGTCCTTGAGGTCTATGGAGCACATCCAGTCGTTCTCCCGCAAAAGGGGGAGGATAGATTGTAAGGTGACCATCCGGAATTTTTGCTTGGTTACAGACAGGTTCAGTTGTGCAAACGAAAATCTGAGGTCAGTCAGGGCTTGGCAAGGGGTTATGGGTAGAGGGAGGAGCGAGGAGCTCGGATCCTAAAGCTTTTGAACTGCCGGCTTGGACCCAATGTCTGATCAGATACCCACAGGTTGCAGACAAATGAAGTCTGCCTACTTCAGATCATAAATTACCACATAGGCGGTAATCCATTAAGTACGGAGGAAATTAGGGACCTGGGAACCCAAGTTGATAGTAATCTCTTCGACAACCACATTGCCAAAGTGGTTAAAAAGACCTTCTATATAGCCCACCTTATGAAAGGATTCACATGTAGATCAAGGGAGGTCATTGCGCCCCTTTACTTATCAGGCCCATAATTGAATACAATGCCCCGTTTGGGATGTACCTTACCAGACACCTGCAGCAACTGGAAAGACCCCAAAAGTACCTCAAGAGGATCAAGGATCTCAAACGGATAACCTATGCTGCCAGGTTAGAGAAACTCCAGCTCGACTCAGTTGCATACCACCTACTTAAGAGGCGATCTGTGCCTGATGTATAAAGCCATGCCCAACCCAGAATTAATGCTCCACCTCAAAAAATCCAAATCCACTAGAGCTACGCACTCAAGGGACTTGAACCTCACAGAAATAGGACATGCTGGAGACCGATTTGTGACCCAGAGGCTCCCAGCACTCGGAATAGAATCCCAGCCCACATCAGGAAGAGCACCTCACTGACTCTCTTCAAGAGAAATCTTAAGTGGATGGGAGATCGTAGGTTCACTCCAGGGATCACTTCTGCATCACTACTAGACAGAGGCACAGTAAACTAACCTAAAAAGGACACAGTAAAACCCATTTTTTAAGGGGTGGCAAAAGCCACACACACTGGCTAGGCTGATAAATGCCCTAGGGCATATAGCCTAGTATTAACCTATGAACTAGTGACTGAATGACATTCATAACTTTAATCTGATTTTTACTGGTATGGCCTCCTGAAGAACGGGGGGTGCTACCTGAGGGGAGGGTACTGGCAGGGCATGAGTGGTAAAAATACATTGCCTTTGGAGATTGAATCTAAACTGTTTTTATAGCTTACTCATAGCTCGTCAAAACATCCTTGCCTACACTCATGATGATCCTGAAAAGCATAAAGTGGGTGTGTGTAAGAGAATGATTAAGTACAGTAAAATGATTAGTACACTGAAGTTAGTCTTGCTCCAATGAAATATACCCCTGTCAAAAATTTAGTCACACAAAACAGCAAAAGCCTATCAGGGTACTCAGTGGGCGAAAAGCAGCAACACAGGTCTGCACCAAACTATGGAAATTAAGCAGTCTAGAATGTCTCTCAAAAGTACAAAGTATGCACATTAAGCCTTATTGTACTTTTGTAAAGTGTTGTCTTGTCTTTACTGCTATTGATCCCAAGTTATCTGAAGAGTCACTAGACCAGCCCACTTGTAAACCCAGTAAACAAAAAGTCCCGATTTTCATATTTTTGCCAGGTCTCTTGTAATATTGGATTTTCTGGTAAACTGCTCAGGAATACCTCTCAACTCTAGAATTTCAGAGTTGCCAGATTATTTTTATCTGCTACTCACAAAATCTGCAGTTTCCTGGCAAAACTAGAGTATTGTGCTCATAAATAAAACATACAAGTCTGAGACTTTGTTTCAGAATATGCAGGCCAAAACAAAACCCTGCTATTGTAGCACATTTACAAAGAGCAGTATTTAAAATATGGCCCTTTATCCCACCAATAACTTTTGGCTTTCTCCAGAATTAAGGAACAGGTGGGAGTTTAGTAAAGGAAGTTTTTTTTTTTTTTTTTTACTTCTATGGTTCACAAAATGCAGGTTGATGTAAAACTTGTTCCATTTTTAAATGAACAAGTTAATTTTCCTAGTTTCGAGCCTTCACTCATTTTTGGGTATCCTGGAAGTTAAGCATAGTCTTAGAAATACTTGCATAGGCATTTCCATGGTAACAAGCTTTGGCAACCAGAAAAAGATAAATTCACTTTTCCACCTGCCTGAGCTTATGGGTTACCTCAAAAATGATTGTGTAACAGCAACTCTGGCAGCAGTTTCTGGCCACATTGGGCAGCTGTTCTGTCCTATGATTCAAGTATCAATGGGTACTTTACTGATAATTTTCTTGAAGAAGTTTCCTGTTTAGGAGAGACACAGCAGCCTTGTTTTAGAACCTTAAAATCAGTGTGCATGGGGAGAAAGCTAGCCCTATCACCAAAGAGCTAGCTGGAGTTTTCCCATACGGGGTCTTGCTAGAAGAATTGATCCACAAAGCTTTTCTACATTTGTATAAAAGTAGGAGGCGGCCATATTACAGGTAAGTAAGTAAAACATTTTCAGCAACAGATAAGCAGGCTGTCAGAAGAGTAGGAGTGAGACTAAATGATTTGCGCTAAAGCTTTGATATAGACAAGTGTAGCAAAGGTGACACTGGGTCAAGAATAATGCTCAGTATCTGTTCTGTAACACAAGCAATAGTACATCAGTAATATGGGGAATACTGGATATTTTTTTAAGTTGAGAAAATGACTTGGTGGGGGTATGATTAAACACTTGGTAAAGAGTTACATAGGGTTTCATATTTTTTATGGTGGATTGTAACCTTATGTAGGCAACTCTGAAACCAGAAAAAAGTAGTTGTGTACACTTGCCATAAATGCAGATGCTAGTTTATTCAATGTTGCAGTTATCACATTTGGGTCATCTTGCCAGGGGTAGCCCTCAGTTGGCCCAAATACAAGGCGCTTAGTATTTCTGCATCAGTTGCTGTCGCTCCAGGACTGACGTCAGGTCAGTGGTATAAAGACAAGCAGCAGACACCATTACATCAGTTTTTCTTGCCCTCAGGAGCCTCCAAATATGGAGCTAGGTTATGGCGGAAGACCACCATTAGAAAGTAAATACCAAAAATTCTCTGCAGGGAGACGGACAAAGGGGTGGAGGGGGGGGACCAGTTCTGCGACAGTAAATTACACACCAACATCTACATTTATGGTAAGTGTACCAAGTTCTTTGTTTCACTGTTTGCAGTCATCACATTTGGCTTTATTACAAAAGCTGAAGGGTGGAGGCAGTCCAGACCACTGGAGG
The DNA here is from genome assembly GCF_019279795.1 of Protopterus annectens. Lineage (NCBI taxonomy): Eukaryota > Metazoa > Chordata > Ceratodontiformes > Protopteridae > Protopterus > Protopterus annectens. The sequence goes on from NC_056743.1 coordinate 1,222,202,508, forward strand.
CTGGCTAGGAAGCCCTGCAAGACTGCAGTGGCAAAGCCTGCCCTAGATTTGGAGAAAATAAGCATGTGGTAACGCTTGCAGGTATGAACAGATGAGCATGTCGCAGCATGTTCAGTTGATAAAAGCTGCAGAGGTGGAGGTTGCCCTGGTGGAAAGTATCCTGACCCCCTTTGAGGGCGATTTCCCAAACTGTTTGTAGCAGAAATGGATGCAGTGTGCTATCCATTTGCACATTGTTTGGATATGGCCTTGCCCTCTGCACCTGCTGCAAAACTGACTAGGAATTTCAGTTTTTCTAAAAGATTTAGTCCTGTCCAGATAGAACCAGAGCTATCTGTACACAGAGTGCAGAATCCTTTCCCCTTTGTTTTGTGGGTTAGGGAAAAAGGTGGGCGAATGGATTGGATGAGAGCCAAACTGGACACCACTTTAGACATGAAGTATGGGTTAGTTCTGAGGGAGATCCTGTCCACATGGAAAATGAAGGACTCTACAGCCATGAGTGCTTGTAGCCAATACTCTTCTAGCTGAAGTGATGGCCAGAAGCAAGGCAGTCTTCCGAGAGGAATTTTAACTCTGCAGAAGCTGCAGGATCAAATGGGGAGGTAGTGCGAGTTTCCAACACAAAGTTAAGGTCCCAAGCTAGGGTAGGAGCTCTTCTGGGTGGCCTTAAAGTTGTTGGCCCCTCTTGGGAACTGCGAGTGTGAAAAGAGGTGGCTCTGTGCTGTAATGAGCAGAGATTGAATTTTAATAAAAAAAGGACAGACCCCCCCCCCCATGTAGTAGGTCTGCTAGGTAATCCAGGATGAAAGGTAGGGTGGGCTGTGCCATTCCAGCTCCCTTAGCCTGGATCCAGGTGTAAAACCTTTTCCACTTGCCAGCATAGGATTTTCTAGTGCTGGGGCATCTGGCCTCAATCTAGGACTGGTTCGCTTCGGTTGGCAGCTTGAGGACAGGTCAGGGAATAAGCCAGGCTGAGGGGCTGCAGGAATTATTCATTCCTCCGAGTCAGGAGTATTGGGATCTGATGTAGGTGCCATGGTGACTGGCTGTGCAGCAGTGGGTACCAGTGCTGGTGTAGCCAGTTTGGGGCAATCAGGATTTCCCTGCTTTTCCTCCCTTATTTTGACCAGTACCAAAATGCATAGACCAAGAGGTTTACCCACTGGAAAGATAGCATCCACTTTCCAGGCCTTGCTGTGAGGTTCTCGGATACATAATTTGCGGAGGTCATTGGAGTGGGAGGCAGAGGTCCACCTTCAGGGTGCCCCATTTCTAGGTCATAAGGGCAAAGATTCTGTGGTCTAGCAGGTTTCTGCTTAAGCTGTCTGCCAGAGAGTTGAGAGCCTGGCAGGAATTGTGCTAACAGGTGTAGTTGCATGGCTGAGGACATGTGTCAGTGTCATGGTAAGCCTGCAGAGATATTAAGCGAGTCCCTCCCAGATTGTTGATATACCACATCACTGTAGTCCGTTTTGATCAGTAGGGGCCTGAAAGCTGCCAGGGCGTACTGAACACCCAACATCTTTTTTTTTTATCTGCAGATGAATTTGATTTGGGCTCCAATGCCCCTGAATGCACCTGCCATCCAGGTCTGCACCCCAGGCATAGTCTGGCATGGGGTTGTGAGAATGGATGTCCCTTGTTGTGGAAACATGCTGCTGCCCACCAAAGAAAATCTTTCCTTGGAGTAAGAAATGCCATCTCCAATGCTGTGTCCACACTTGCTCCCAGGAATACAATTTGTGTAGGAACTAGTTTGGATTTTTTAGTTGATAGTATACCCAAGGGAGGTCAGCAGGTCCTTTACAAAGGTCATGCACTTTAGCAACTTTTCCTGACGGTGCCCGAATAAGTCATCTAAATATGGGTAATTTTGAATATTTGTGTCTGCAAAAAGCAATTGAGGGAGCCAGATATTTTGTAAAAACTCAGAGCAGTGGATACACCAAAAGGAAGCACAGAACTGAAAGTGTAGTTATCCTGCCTTGAAACATGGGTATTTCCTGCATTGGGATGTGTAGGTAAGGGTTGCTAACCAAGCATCCTTGGAAAGCACAGGTAGAAGCTGCTGGAGTGTCAGCATTCTGATTTTGGCATCACCAGAAAGCTGTTTAGAATGGATAGATCAGTATGGGGCACTATGTACCCTCTTTTCTGGGTACCAGAAAGACTAGAGTAGAAACCTTGGCCAGTTCTGCAGAACATGCTCTATTGCCATCAGAGCAGGGAAAGGACTTGCTTTTTGGCCTCTGCCCATTGGTTTGGGAAGATCTGAGAACCCTTTTGGGGCTGGCAGAGTGCAGAAATAAATTTTGTCCATGACTGTTGCGGACCCAGGGTCATTGATAATGGTGGCCCAGTTGCTTTCATAGGGGTCAGCTTTCCCTGGGTCTGGGTTGTGCTGCCCTGGAGGGGGCAGGAAAGGACCAATGCTTGGAGGTGCAATGCCCACTGAACCTCAGTGGCTGGACCTGTGGGAAATCTGTGCATAGATTTAGCTTTTTCTTCCATCTTTAATACCTCCTGCCGTGGGTACAAAAGTCTTTGTTCAATGGTGCATTCAATAATTTGGATTTGACATGGTCTGGCAAGGACTGTTCCTTAAGCCAAGCATGCATAAAGGACAGAACCAGTGACTGTTGCCCTGCAAGATGCTTCTAGGACGTCAAAGCCACATTGCAAGGTGTGCTTAAGTAACTTGACTTGCAGAATGCATTAGCTCTTGTAATTTATTTTCTGCACACGCAAGAAAGGAAGATTTGTTTGAGGAGTTCCATGGTAAGCTGCTTGATATTTCAGCATGTGCTACTGACAACCTAATGCTCTAGTAGCAAGAGTAGCATAGGTATATTTTTTTTACCCCATCTGTCTAAAGCTTAGGAATCCCTGCCTGAGATGGGTGGAATTCTTAGCTGAGGTTGTTTTAATTCCTTTAGGTCCTTGAGAGATCTCTGGGTCAGCACCAAGATTTTTGAAAATTAGAGATGGTACCCATCAGGTTTCCTGGGAGCAGGAAAGGTGTCAGGCAAACTGGATTCCATAAAAAGTCTTTTTAAAACAAACTATTCAGGTAACAAAATGCAGAAAGGGTTGTTTCCAAGCTTTGAAGCCTATAAAGCTAGATTCTATATGGATACTAGAAATACTTCAGAAATTTTATGAAAATCTGTACAAAGCAGATAAATACAGAAAGAAAATGTACAAACAGAAATGTTTAAAAATTAAATATGCCAAGGTTTAGATGTAGAAGTGGTTCAATTACTTACAGAACAGGAGGCTACCAGATAAAAATGACGATGCATTGTCAATCTACAGGAAAGTCCTCAGGAGAGAGGGTAGAGGGTATTCCCGTGGAAGTTTGCAAACTAGGAGGGAAAAACAAAGCTCTGGGAGGGTTTGACAGTTAAGCATCAACATCTTGGAAGAAAGTGATTGACTGCTTTAATACCTAGAGTGAAAAGGCTCATCAGATCCAGCTACATACAGGACCATTTCAATCCCAAGATTCAATTATTCTACAGTGGCTAAAATAGTGAAGGTGATGCCAAAACTCAATAAGAGTCACTCGGGTTTTCTGGAGGGGAGGTAAACATTTGATAACAGAACAGTGAAGATCCACAGGGAAGCAGAATGTAAGAAAATAGTACAGTTGGTAGTTCATGATGAACATTTGAGAAAGCAAGCTGGGGGGGGGGTTAGGGCAATTTAAGCATCTGCATTCCCTGATAAGACTGATTAGGATAGGAGGGACTGAAAGCAAAAAAGTCAACCCTATTACATCAGTGATGCCTCCAGGCACCTCTACTGTAAACTACCACCACCTCTATCAAAGATTTGGACTGGACTGCTACCTAGCGATTGCCTTCAGTATCAAGGGCCAAGACTACAGGCAAAGAGAAAGAAAGACTAGCCCTGGTAGAGTTTTTAGTAAACTCTAACAGAAGCTATTGTTAAAGAATCGGTAGAGCATATAAAATATTGCTCAAGAATCATGCGATTAGAAAGGTTTGAGATGACTGGACAAGCAATTCACAAACAGGGGGCATAAGTACACCTCCCAAATGTGCAAAGTCAAGATTTACAAGCTTTGCTTGGCAGTTTTTAAACGGGTACTTTTAGACCCCAGACTCACTCCGCAATTTTTTTCCTCAAACAGCAAATGTTGAGCTGATGGTGAAAAGTGCAACTGGGAACATTATCTGGAGTGTAATGAGCTGGCAAAACCAACTGTACTACAAGTACTAAATATAGTAACAGTGAACTGGAAATGGGATCTTCAGAAAACTGTAGGAGCAAATTACGTAGATGAGAATTATGGAAATACATGCAGTGAGGTTTGAAAAGTGGCAGGATTTGAATGAGCTATGAAATACTTGGGATACACAAGCGATGCAAATTTGCAACTAAAATGGTCTCAATATGGTTTCTCAGACAAAAAATGACTGGCTATCAAAGAGGTATAAAAAAGCCTAATTAAGCTGCTTTGGAACAGACGTTAAAAAATCATTGTAGCATGCATAAATTATGCCCAAGTGAAATTTGCTATCCAACCCAATACATATTACCCCTATATTGAAGTGAAGTCCATGCAGGCAGAGATTCCTGGACTCTTCACTAGACGACACTATCCTGGCAAATTTCACTCCAATCCCAATGTTCCCTCAACTCATCCCACTGCCAATATGAACAGGAAGCTATTGGCTAAACTAAAAAGCATGCCAATTACCTGAATATGCCAGCTGGTCCTTGCTGTAAGCACAAGGTAAATTACTGAACCCTTTAAGCTTCTCTGCCTCAAAGGATATAGCAGCCACTTTAACTGTCAAATACACTTCATCACCCTAACAGCTTCATGTGACCCATCACCCTAACAGCTTCATGTGACCCATCACCCTAACAGCTTCATGTGACCCATCACCCTAACAGCTTCATGTGACCCATCACCCTAACAGCTTCATGTGACCCATCACCCTAACAGCTTCATGTGACCCATCACCCTAACAGCTTCATGTGACCCATCACCCTAACAGCTTCATGTGACCCATCACCCTAACAGCTTCATGTGACCCATCACCCTAACAGCTTCATGTGACCCATCACCCTAACAGCTTCATGTGACCCATCACCCTAACAGCTTCATGTGACCCATCACCCTAACAGCTTCATGTGACCCATCACCCTAACAGCTTCATGTGACCCATCACCCTAACAGCTTCATGTGACCCATCACCCTAACAGCTTCATGTGACCCATCACCCTAACAGCTTCATGTGACCCATCACCCTAACAGCTTCATGTGACCCATCACCCTAACAGCTTCATGTGACCCATCACCCTAACAGCTTCATGTGACCCATCACCCTAACAGCTTCATGTGACCCATCACCCTAACAGCTTCATGTGACCCATCACCCTAACAGCTTCATGTGACCCATCACCCTAACAGCTTCATGTGACCCATCACCCTAACAGCTTCATGTGACCCATCACCCTAACAGCTTCATGTGACCCATCACCCTAACAGCTTCATGTGACCCATCACCCTAACAGCTTCATGTGACCCATCACCCTAACAGCTTCATGTGACCCATCACCCTAACAGCTTCATGTGACCCATCACCCTAACAGCTTCATGTGACCCATCACCCTAACAGCTTCATGTGACCCATCACCCTAACAGCTTCATGTGACCCATCACCCTAACAGCTTCATGTGACCCATCACCCTAACAGCTTCATGTGACCCATCACCCTAACAGCTTCATGTGACCCATCACCCTAACAGCTTCATGTGACCCATCACCCTAACAGCTTCATGTGACCCATCACCCTAACAGCTTCATGTGACCCATCACCCTAACAGCTTCATGTGACCCATCACCCTAACAGCTTCATGTGACCCATCACCCTAACAGCTTCATGTGACCCATCACCCTAACAGCTTCATGTGACCCATCACCCTAACAGCTTCATGTGACCCATCACCCTAACAGCTTCATGTGACCCATCACCCTAACAGCTTCATGTGACCCATCACCCTAACAGCTTCATGTGACCCATCACCCTAACAGCTTCATGTGACCCATCACCCTAACAGCTTCATGTGACCCATCACCCTAACAGCTTCATGTGACCCATCACCCTAACAGCTTCATGTGACCCATCACCCTAACAGCTTCATGTGACCCATCACCCTAACAGCTTCATGTGACCCATCACCCTAACAGCTTCATGTGACCCATCACCCTAACAGCTTCATGTGACCCATCACCCTAACAGCTTCATGTGACCCATCACCCTAACAGCTTCATGTGACCCATCACCCTAACAGCTTCATGTGACCCATCACCCTAACAGCTTCATGTGACCCATCACCCTAACAGCTTCATGTGACCCATCACCTAACAGCTTCATGTGACCCATCACCCTAACAGCTTCATGTGACCCATCACCCTAACAGCTTCATGTGACCCATCACCCTAACAGCTTCATGTGACCCATCACCCTAACAGCTTCATGTGACCCATCACCCTAACAGCTTCATGTGACCCATCACCCTAACAGCTTCATGTGACCCATCACCCTAACAGCTTCATGTGACCCATCACCCTAACAGCTTCATGTGACCCATCACCCTAACAGCTTCATGTGACCCATCACCCTAACAGCTTCATGTGACCCATCACCCTAACAGCTTCATGTGACCCATCACCCTAACAGCTTCATGTGACCCATCACCCTAACAGCTTCATGTGACCCATCACCCTAACAGCTTCATGTGACCCATCACCCTAACAGCTTCATGTGACCCATCACCCTAACAGCTTCATGTGACCCATCACCCTAACAGCTTCATGTGACCCATCACCCTAACAGCTTCATGTGACCCATCACCCTAACAGCTTCATGTGACCCATCACCCTAACAGCTTCATGTGACCCATCACCCTAACAGCTTCATGTGACCCATCACCCTAACAGCTTCATGTGACCCATCACCCTAACAGCTTCAGTTGTGCTATTGCACATTAAAATAGCATCTTAGAAAAGTGGTACTCTTGACTTAGTTTAATTTCAAGTAAGGTTATTGCCTGCTTAATTTGGCTAACAGTGACACTGACAAGTAGCATAAGCTGAATGATCAAAACTAAGGAAATACAACACACGTCCTCACAAACAGGTTACTGACAACAGAACAGCTTGAGCATGTTCTCTTACACTCAATGGGCTTGCAAACAGTTACCTGGTTTCAGTGCAGAGTTCACTTCAGGATCTATGAAGGCAAAGGTTTTGTCTACTCCTGTAGATCAGTCAGGACTAACTTTCCATTTGTTGAATTTCTCTCAAATGTGATCAGACCTTAAGATAGGCAGCAATTTTAAACATGGCCCCAGAAAATAGACCAAAGCTCCAAAGCTGGTGAGGTCTCCACATTCATAAAGGATATGCACCCCTCCAGACTAGTATCCCAGCATAACACATCTGAGATACTTCAGGTACAACACTGGGTAAGATGGCAATTCAGGCCACAGCCTGCTATAGGTCTCCAACCATGCCCCAAGACTCATTCCAAGTTCTTAAGCACCCTGGAAATTTAGGATCCAACCCAACATTCATACTAGGCAACTTCAGGTACCCCTCCATCAACTAGGAAACTCCTCGTGCACAATTACACTGGCTCAATGCTTCCTGGAATTAAATTCCAACGCCTTGGACCAGCTCACTCTTACCCCCAACTAAAGGAAGCAACATCCTTGACCTGGTTATTACCAACATGGGCAAGTGTTTTACACCAGTCAATTCCTCCCCAGTTTAAATGGGTCTTACAGACCTGAAAAACTCCAGCTATTCTTATTTTCATATCTAAGAGGAGGCAATGTCTGCTTGACTTAAAGCCAAGTCTAACCCAGCTTAGTTAGAAATGCTTCCTCTAAGGAAATCTTAGTCCTTCCACGCTACACTCCAGAAACCTCAACCTCATTGCCACAATCAACAGAACATGCTGGAGAGAGAGGTTCATAACCCAGAGACTGCCCATGCTCTGGAATAGACTTCCCACACATGTCAAGAGCACCTCACTGGTCCTCAAGAGGCATCTTGATGAGTGGATGGGAAATAGAAAACTCATCCCAGGATCACTCCAGTAGCTCTACTCGATTGAGGCACTGGGAACAAGCCTCTTGACAGCACGATGCCAGGGTAATTCGATAGGCTATGCTTGTAAAGGCTCCAGGGCCATTAGCCTAGTACACACCTATGAACATTAGGCAAAAATTGCTTAAAGGAAACAATTATGAGAAGCACACCCCCCCCAGAGTTGAATGCAAACAGGTACCCCTCACATGGATAGTCCAAGCTAACTTCAGACAAAGTTCAATATACAAACAAAACTGCCTCCCCAAGTCACCAGGAAAGGGTATAGTGACAGCCAATGGAAAGAATGCAAATGATTTTTTAAAGCTGGTTATGCACATCTCAGCCAACAGTGTTAGTCTACTCCGGAAATGTATCGAAACCACTGACGTTTGGGAAGAATGAAAAACCAGAGGTAAGCAGACTGGTACCAGATTCCACACAACAGGGAAACAATCATATGCAGCTCAACACAAGAGCCATCTCTAGCAGTACTGCTGCATTCCATCTGAAAAACTGACTCAATGCAGCTTAAGTTTATATACAGCCATTTAAATGCAAGATTAATTCTTTATGTACAAATTCTCACACATGCAAAGGTTTAAAATCAGGACTTTATTTAAACCCCCCTGAAGTCATACTTAATGTGGGCACAAACAAAAGCAGTCCCCCCATTTCAAGTCTGCACAGGCATTCAAAATGGCATGGAATGTGAAACTGGGTTCTGCAGCAGAAACAGAAGGCATCTCCTCAAAAACCAGGTCTTGACAATGAAAGCAAGGCTACCATTCAGCAGTCCACTCAACTGTACCAAGGCTGACCAGTCATTGTCTTGCAACATCTTCATACTTTCATGGCGTCTTCATAAATCAGCAGGACTTGAAACCAGGTGTAAAAATCACAAGCCAACCTAGAAGAAAGTTAATAAGTTGTCACTCACCAAAGCCATGCATCTGTAAATAGTTAACAGAATTTTACGAGTCAAAGTAAACACTTAATATTTTAAATAAAGGCGCACAGAGGTTGAGCCCACAGTAATATTTAATGAATATAAAATAATAAAATACTGTTAATCGCTTTCAACAAGTATGACTTCTTCAGAACAAAGAAAATGTTCAAAAATCACATTTAAAGACACCATATCAGTCATTGGTTCTAGTCCAACCAATACTGGCAGCAAGAAATCTCTGCTCATGAATATATAAATATTTTGAAACAAACATTTAACAGTTAAAGCATTGAGTTCCCATTAATTATTTCATTATGAGAGGTGTATATCACTGTGTAATTCGTACTTTTAAAATTTCTGCAACAATATTAATGTTAAACTGGATAAACAGTATTTGAATAAAGCTATAGGATATCTGAAATTTACTTTTCACTTTGATAAACAAGGGATTAACTATTTGGACACTAAAATAATCAAAGCTCAGGATGGATATATTTCCAAAATATACCGTAAAAACACTTTTTGCAATGGCTATTTGCATTACAATAATCACCCAATTTATCAGAAAAAAAGTAGGGCCAAGCGATAATAGCCAGGATGACTTCTATGAAGAATGATGTGATAGAGTTCTAACACTTAAGGGATATGTTTTTAGAGAGGCTATCCTGGACATTTTGACCCTATACTTATTGATATTCTAAAAAATGGGGTGATATTTCAAGCATTTATTAGGTACTGGTGGAGATGGTACTAAATATAGTAAATAAGACCAGTACCAACCTAATTTCCAACAGTTCACAGATCAAGGGACTATTGACAAACTGGAATATTTTTTAAACCAATAGAGTTTTCGAATTTTGGGTGATAAACCTATATTTTCCACCAAAGTAGGACCTCATATAAAATCACTATCGGAGGTAGGTGCTCCTACTGTTCCTATGTACTGCAAGATAGTGCTATTGTCATTGACCATCAAAATAAAAGCAGTGTTCTTAAAAAGTGGCAACTACTGCTCTAGCAAATTGATATACATAGCTTGGTGCGGCACCTGTACTTGACGAAGAGAATGTTTAAGACCAGGATATATGACGATCTTTACAATATCAAAAATAAGGATACTAATGCCTTATACAGGCATAGCATATGTACTAACTTCTCATGTTTTATGTTTGCCATTCTCGAATTTGTAACTGTTGAGGTGAGGTGGAGATTGGCAAAGTGTGCTACACAAAAAGGAGCTTTTATGGCAGTTAAGATTAGCTGCCGATTATCCACCCAGGTCTAAATGACCATATTACAATAATGCCTATTCAAGGAAAAGGCAGATTTAGTTTAACATTAATATTGTTACAGCAATTTTAAAAATTTTAAAAGTATAAATTACACAGTGATACACATTTCATGTAATGAGTTGATATAATTGTATTATAATCTTGTGGTCAATGGGACTTTTGAACTCAATGCTTTAACTGTGTTAAATGTTTTAGTTTCAAATATTTATATATTCATGAGCAGAGATTTCTTGCTGCCAGTATTGGTTGGACTAGAACCAATGACTGATGCTAGTATTTATCTAGGCAAGGACCTGAACTGTGCAAGCATTACAAGTAAAACAATGTAATAAAATGACATTGTTTCAGACAATGTTGCAAATAGCCATTCCCTACAATACTCCATGCACTCAACTCCACCTCGCTTTGAGGGTTCTTTCACCTGTAATCATGCAAACCCAACCAATTCTTACCTCTATCACCACCTTCTGAAAATCCCCTCACCTAGGTAGAATCCTTTACTGATCTGCACCAAGCTCAACTTCAGTAGTCTAAAGATGGCTTACAGTCAACAGTAGCAAGGAAATAAATGCATGCTTCCATCTCTTGGAGCACAAAACTGCATGTACATTGTTCAAAGCAATGCACACCAGAAGCTACAGACATATCACATCTACAAGATTTAACAGAAATGAATTAAGGCAGAGCCCAATGACATATGTAAAGCTAGCACCCCAGACTGTTACAACTAGAAAGCCATCCATTACTGTAGAGGCATCATAAGGAACAGTACCCATGCTTTGGAAACTTTCCTTCCTACAGCCTCAACTTGATAACCATGAAATACAGCAGTGGTTAAGCATGCTTGTGACAACTAAGCTTCCCAAAGCAGTTAACACTAGCAAGAGATGCCTAAAAGCAGGCATAGGTCTTAGCCCTATGAATAAAGACCATGAGGATTCCCAGCGTGGCGCAACACATTTCCTTAAATTGTATGCACCATTTGGCATTTAGCTTGAGGCCATGATTTTGGACAACAGATATCCATCTCAGTGAGACCCCTTTGGAGGATGTCAGCCAGTCAATTATAGCCCCTTGTTTGCAGTAGTCTGTGAACTTAGGCATAGTCCTGTGCTTGCCTGTACCTCCGAGAAGTATATGCCGAACAGGAGGGGGTCCTACGACTGAGCCCTGGGGTACACCACTTGTAACTGGTTTAGTCTTGGACCTAGCTCCCACAACTGTCACCATGTGAGTTCTGTCAGTGAGCCAGCTGGCAACCCATCTTGTGACATAGGGGTTTATGTTCAGGCTGGTGAGCTTGTCTAACACTAGAATGGGTAATGGTGTCAAAAGGCCTTTGCGAGGTCTAGATAGGCTGCATGTACCACCTTTCCCTCGTCTACAGCCTTGGTACATTCCCTACTCTATAGCCTTGGTAATCGTCTCAGTCAACCAGATTTAGGAGGCATGATCTACCCTTAAAGCAGAACTAGGTAGGGTCCAGTGTTTTGGAGTTTCCCAATGTAAGAGTTGCATGATGATATGCTTCATAGCCTTGCAGACCCAAGCTAGTCAGGCTTATAGGGAGATCACAAAGGTGGAGCCACAGCAGACCCCTGCAGCAGAGCGGAATAAGTTGCTGTGCGCCACTGGGTATGTAACCTGTGGAGAGGCAGAGTTTGAACAGTGTGTTTAGGTGAGGGGTTAGTTTGTCTGAGCTTGTGCAGGATGCAGCCTGGGACACTGTCTGGTCCCACTGATGCTGTGTTTTTGGCTGTGGAGAGGGTTGTTTTAAACCAGAGTGTCTGATTTCAGGAGCTCTACATTCTTCTGGTATGTAGAAGGGGCCCTTTTGGTGGTGAGGGGTGAAGTTTGCACTGAACCAGTCTGCCAGATGTTGGCAATATCAGTTGGTTGTGTATTTTGCCATTCTGCACCAACTCAACAGATCTGAGCATTGCCAGATTCTTGACACCTAAAGAATGCCTTGTGGTTATCTTTTGTGTCCTTGGCAATTCTTCTTGCAAGAAAAAAGGTTAATTTGGAGGATTTTACGAGGGATCATAGTTTCTTGCTGATACTGATCAGGGATGTCTTCCTTTCTTGGGATTTTACTTTTTTCTGTAAGAGTCCTATTGTACAGTTTATGGCAGGGGTCCACCAAACTTTCTTGGAGTGAGTCTTGATTTTGCTTGGGATAGCACGATCCATGCATTTTTAGGTGCCCGTAGAATGCATTAAAGGATTTTGCAGCTTGTGCAGCACCACCATTTAGCATGGGGGCTTTGAAACTTTCTACCTCTGTCTTAACGTGAAGCTTGCTTTTGAAAAGTTTCAGTGGTTTCCTTGTCTGGGGATGGGATGTGGATATACAAAATGATTTGTTTATGGTCAGATCTAACAGAGGAATTGACCTTCAGTGTGGAACACTGGTCGCCCATGTTGGTGATGACCAGGTCTAATGTGGTCACCTCTGGTGGGAGTGTTGACTAATTGATCAGAGATTATCTGGTGGGAGTGTTGACTAATTGATCAGAGATTATAAATTCTAGGAAATGCCAGGCAGGGAAGTTAGTACTTTAGTTCTCCCAGTTAATGTCTGGGTAATTGAAATCACCCAATATTAGGCTATTTGGTAGGACCTTTACTTTTCCAGAAATGTAGAGTGGGGGTTCTAGGACATTGTGCATGATCTGTAGCAGGTTACAATTTGAATTGCAGTTTTACCTGTTAGTTGCACGTGGATGATCTCTGAAGCATTGTGCTGTGCCACTAACCTGGAGGTGTGGGTATCCTTAATATGGATACGCCCCCCGCCTTTTGTATTTCGGCCCAGGTTCTGTGGCCAAAATGTATTGTACGAGTTGTAGCCCGGGGTGCTCTCGAGCCTTAAACCAGGTTTCTGTTACTGAAAAAATCGATTTTCTCCATATTGAGTGCCTCGAGTGCGTGCATTTTGAGGTTTAGACTTCTGGCACAGAGTAGCATTACCCTCAGTTTTGTTACTTGTGCTATTTACGGTGGTGGGTTTGTCTTTTGAGCCTTGCCTAAAAGAGGCACTATAGGGGTGGCAAGAGCCTTGATATATTCACACAAATCCATATGCTTTCATGTGCACACAGTCTGTGTTCTCAAACATTAACCTCTCACTGCTCCACCAGTTCACAATGGCTCTGGAATCAGAGCCAACTTATCTCCTGCATGAAGTGTAGGAGAAAGGAAATCCATTCCCTGAAAAATGAATAAATGCAGACAAGACACGTGTACCTTTGATGTAGCCCTCCTACACGCCACCCAAGAATGAAGAATTCTGTAACTACATGAACCAAAATACTACTGTACATACCCATGGGTTGGCATTCCCAACCAACACTGGTCATTACACTGTTCTGCTAAACAGTAAAAATATCAAAGAGACTAGATGTGCTGCAGCCAAATAATCCAGTATAAAATCAGACACCAAGCAGCACTAGATGCTCATCAGCTGGAGCAGCTGTTGCTAAAGCCATATTCAAAAACATCTGCATTTAATCTTCCCACAAATTACCAATGTGCCAGTGCACTCACTATCTGCAACCCACCACTGCAGTCTTCATAAATCTGGGCAGATCAAACCATTGCAACCAGTCTGGTTCCTTCAAGTTTGTATACTCTGTGATGCTACTCTGTTTTACAAGTGAAACACTACCTATCGAACCTACAAGATATGAACATTATGCACACCACTTTCCGGTCACAATCCTGAACCAGCTCAGGAGGAAAGATTTAGCACATGCTTTATGACAGGACAGTGACCTGAACCATAAAGCTGGAGAGTAAATAAACTACTTTGCATTAAACAGAGCAAGGCTAATTGATTCCAGTAGGTCTTTGACAGGGGCAAATAACAGTCCTAGTTTTCCTTTTGACAGAGGGACTCAAGGAGATATTCTTTAACAGCTGGCAATATTCTAGCTGAGGCCAAGTGTTGGATTCAACTTTAAATCCAACAGATGATCCTACATTCCTTCTCAAGAGCTGTATGCTGTATTCTCCAATCGTGGTTCTGCAATGAAAAGCTGTAGTCTGCTCTAGTTTCAAGCAAATGTCTAAAGGCATATGAGCTGTTCATCTGCATTTGAGCAAAGTAGGTATCTGCTTGAAACTAGATCAGATGCCACAGCTTTTCATTGCAGAACCATGACTAGCAAATATAGTATATAGGTCTTAAAGAATACTGAAGAATTCAAAGATTTTACATTCAACCTTTTACTTAAAGCCCCAGCTCTGACATTGCCAGCCAGCTACCTCCCTGAGACACTATTCAAAAGGGAAACATAAAACCAAGAAAACCCAATATATGACCAGCAGATTATGCATCAATGATATGCCAGCCTCAGCTAGGGCAGTGCAGTAGCAAATCCACAAGATGAGCCACATATGTTATACCAATTAAAGAATTTGGGAAATGTGGCCACAACTGTAAAGACATCAGTACAGATGGTCATATCTTGAATTTTAAGCATTATAGTTTTTTACGATACACTCACCCTTGATCCAGACGTTCCATCTTGGCACTGTCCTCTACAGCTGAAATTTCCACCTGCCTGCAGATAGCCACCCATTCAACCAAGGAATACGGGTTCATCAACTCTTCAGTTCACCTAGAGAGAAAAGAAACTTAAAAAAACAGCCAACTCTGCAGCATCCAATAATTGCTTAAGAAAAAATACCATTTTTAATACCCTAGTTCTAAAAAGTAACTTGTTAGTAATTACCCCCACCCCAAAAGAAAACAGCTTAGCATCATCTAGAGCCAAGCTCATGATGCAAGAATAAAACCACAGGTGGACTAAACCCCACATACACTACAGCCAAATACTGCTTCTAGGGCAGCTCTAAGTACAAAAGCAGCTCTAAGTACAAATCCCCCACCATCCTGACAAAGCCACAGCACTAAAAACCATCATTGCACATGCACAACTCAAGTTTAAGGAATGGAGGTAATTCTTGGTGGGAAAGAATTCATCCACTATCTAAAGGAATTTGTATCTAGCAATGTTACTCATTTCTTTGGGAAAGCAGCAGCAGACAGTCACTTAAACGTGACTGTTAAGAGTACACCACCTGCCCACCAGATAAAGTAAAGTCAAACTGTCATTCAGAACATACAAAATGTACACAGCTGAACAAAATTTCAGCAAGCTCGTGTGCAACATACAAACACGAGATAATGTACACAAGAGTCAGACATCCGAAGGCACAGAAGCTTCAACTATGCTTGAATCATGGTGACGATACAGTGACTACAACCATCTTCACCATCCTTACTTCCACCAGCTCGATTTCCAACACCAGCCAAAGTTCCAGTCCAGTTCCCTAACCATTCAAAAATTCAGATCTGGATTTAATTCATTCTAGTTGACAATGTCAGGCTACCACTATACGTTGGCATAACTGCCACATGAAGGCCTGAATTGCCATAGTCACACCAACAATCACCTCAAAACTTTACCATTCACCAGCAGACAAACCAGGACTCCACTACACAGTGCTCTGCTCCCAAGACCCAGCCAACGATCCCTGTACAATGCAAAAACAAAGCAACAGACATAATGACCCAGGCACTGCAGCTGCATGCAACGGCACACTCAACCAGCCAAAACAGCAACCCAGATGGACAATCAAATCCTACACAATGCACAAATCAGGGGCCAGAGTAGCTGCTGCCGCACAAGAAGTCACCATTTTTGCTCACTCTTGCAAGAGCTCTCTGGGATAGTTGGGGCACCTAGACCAGTTCCTTTCATTCAGATTGGGGGCACTACCCACAGAGGAAGCGTCTGTGATCCCCCTACTTTCACCCTTATTGGTCCACTGTCAAACTGAAGGGGCTAGGAAATCCCATGGACCATTCATTCTTACTAAAGAATCCCAACAACTCATCCTTCCTGCAAGGGTCAGGTGGTAGATGTGGACCAGATGTGCCCTTGCATTAAAAATCTCCCATGCACAAGATATGATCCTAACCTCCAACAAATACCCATTTGGAGTCTGCAAGTTCTCAGTGTCTCCGTAGGATTTCTCCCACATCCGAAAAAACATGCCTAGTGTTCCCATCCCAAACTCACCAATGAATGGAGCTGTGGGCAGCAGCACAGGCTCTATATTGTGCCCTACAGGGGGAAGAGTTGTACAGACCAACCACTTTGGGCATCTGTGGCGCACAGTATCCTCAAGACAGGAGAGCAGACCACACACACTGGCAATGTTAGCCACTTGGTGTAAACCACAGCTCTAGGGGATTCCGTCACACTGACTAATCTTGCCAAATGGGCATGGTAGTTACTGGTTAAGTGGGTTGAGAACCCGGCCTATGACCTACACGAGAGACCTTTGTTAACAATGGGAGGGTTACATGTGCCCCTATTGCCCAGTATGTTCCCACAAAAAAGCCAAGCAGCCCCAGGCCATTAAGCCACTAGCTAGCTGGTGCCCAGCCTGGGTTACCTGGGGTAGCTCTGTTTAGCAAAAGCTGGACGCAAGCAACTAGCCTGCCAGACATGAACCAAGAACTTGCTTGCTGTACTTATTTCCTTGTTTCACTTGAAAGTTAGTCATTTTTGCATTCAAGTTACCTGGCACTTGCTCACTAAAGCAATTATACAAGTCAGCACTAAAAAATTATAAGCACCACACCCTCACAAACTCCCCTTGATTTTGGCCCTTTTTTTCAATTATAAAGGAATTCCCAATGCTATTCTAGCATGTCCAAAGGTCAGTTGTCAATCTCCTCTCCGGTCCAACTAGTGAATCTGGGAATCTTGAGACAATGTTACAACCGTCTCATGTACACAGACAACCCTCTCCTCCCAACAAATTCCAACACATGGGAGAGATGCAACCATATAGCCAAACTGGAGGCTAAGCTCTCAACTCAGTACTGGTGTAACCAGTCAGAAGGAAACCACACTCACTACAATTAGTCTCAAATAGACCTACCATGACAGCAAACCAAACAAACAAAAAACATACTGAGGCTCCAAATAAAAATCTGCCTAAGCAGCAGAGATCGCCAAAGCAGACACCCAAGCAACCGCTACCCCAAAACAAAACACAGGCAACACATAGCTCACAAAGCCAGTGTGCCGAACAGTCACAGCCCTTAAGGCTACACACACCTGATACACTTCTATCAGGCACACTGACATCCCGCTCACCAGGCTGAACAAGAAGGTCATGGTGAGCTGCCTGTCTGGTGCTAGAATCCACCACATAACGCAAGCACTCAGGTCACTCCACAGCAAGTACAAATATGACTCCGTCATTGTCCATGCTGGTGTGAATGACCAGAGACGTACCTCCCTGGACTACATGGAGAGACAGAGGAGCTCTGAGAATGTAGCCCAGGCCGGTTGACCCTGACCTTGAGTAGCATCATACCCTCAAGAAGGAGGCCACAATATGAAGACAAGATGATCAATTTCAACAATTGGCCTAAGTATTGGTGTCATTCAAAGGGGATCCAATGCCTGTCAGCCTGGGATGACATGCTCGACAAGCCACGATGCTTCGCTAGGGACGGCTTGCACCCATCACCCCTGGGCTTTCGGATATTGGCAAAGACTCTTGCTACCCCCATAGTGCCTTTTTTTAGGCAAGGCTCAAGACAAGCCCACCTCCACAGGTATCACAAGGGATAAGAAACTAAGTAATACGCCAGAAGTCTAAACCTCAAGATGCATGCACTCAAAACTCTCCTTAGCATGGAGAACAGATATCTGTGCAGTAACAGAAACCTGGTTCAAGGCTCCCGTGAGCTCCCCAGCACTACCAGGTTATACCTCATACCAAGCTTTTCAGCCCCAAAACTTGGACTGAACCACAAAAGGAGGAGGAGTATCAATATTAGTCAAAGATACCCACACCTCCAGGTTGGTGGCACAGCACTGAGAGACTATCCATGTGCAACTAACAGCAGGTAAAACTGCCTTCCAGTTTAAAGGCCTGCTACAGACCACCCTCCCAAACCCAGGAACCCCACTCGGCCTTCCTGAGAACACTGGAAAATATGAAGGTCTCTCCAAACACCATTATATTGGACAACTTCAACTACCCAAACAGACTGGGAGCATTACTCTAGCTCCAACACCCTAGCCCAAAGGTTCCTAGAATTTATAAACTCAAATGCTATGAACTTATCACTCCCACAAGAGGGGAAAACATACAAGACCTGATCACCACCAACATGGGGACTCTGTTCCAGACCAGAAGTGTATCCCTCACTGGTAAGATCAGACCATAAACTAATCTCACTGGATATTCACATCCCGACCCCAACCCCTGCCCAGAAAACCAGTGAAAAACTTCTCTAAAGCAAATTTCACACTCCTCAAAACCAAGGTGGAATCCTTCAAAGCCCCCGGGCCTGTGGAAAATATGACCCAGACCGCAGAATCCTTTATAAACATTCTATGAACACCTTCAGGAATGCATGGATCATGCAATCCCAAATAAAACCAAGACCCAATCCTCCAAAGGGAGACTGTCCTGTCTGGTGGACCCCAGTCATAAACTATACAATAGGAGGAAGCTACTACATGAGAGCAAAATCACAAAAAGGGAAGACATCTCTGATCAGTATTAGCAAAAAACTATGGGCACTCAAAATCATTTTAAGGCCAGCTTCGAGAGAAAAATTGCACAGGACACCAAGGATAATCACAAGGTTTTCTTTAGTTGTTAGGAACCTGGGTGGGAATTCCCAGATATGCTTAGAATTGGTCCAAAATGACAAAATACACCAAACCCACAGACGCTGCCAACATCCTAGCCGACAGGTTCAGTGCAAAACCCCCCCCCCTCCCCACCAAAAGGACAAATATCTATCCCAGCAGAGTGCTGCCCCCCTGACACCTCAGATGCTCAGGTAAGAACCACCCTCTCTCCAAAGTAAAAAACACAGCATCAATGGGACCAGACAGTGTTCCGGGCTGTGTCCTACATGAACTCCAAGAAGAGCTAAACCCAAACATAAAACTACTGTTTCAATCTCAGCCTTACTACAGGATATGTACCCAAAGAGTGGCGTACAGCAACAGTGGTCCCTCTCCACAAAGGTGGTGCCTCAACGGATCCTGGAAACTATCGCCCTATAAGCCTGACCGATCATGCCTCTTAAACCTGGTTGATTTCTTTGAAACAGTCACCAAGGCCATTGACGAGGGGAAAGTGGCCCACACAGCCTACCCGGACCTCACAAAAGCCTTCGATACAATACCCCACTCTAGCATTATAGATAAGCTCACCAGCTTAAATATAAACCCCTATGTCACTAGATGGGTTGCAAACTGGCTGAAGGACAAAACCCACCCGTTAGAATTGCTGGAGCCATGTCAGACTCCAAACCAGTTACAAGTGGCGCCCCACAAGGCTCAGTCCTGGGACCTCTCTTGTTCGGTATATATTTCTCAGAGGTACAGACCAACACGGAAGGACTGTGGCTAACCAAGTTCGCAGATGACTAAACTGGGCGCCATAATAGACTCTCCAGCAGACACAAGCATCCTCCAAAGGGCCTCAGAAACAGACAACTGGTGCCAAAGCCATGGCCTCAAGCTAAATGCCAAAAAGTGTATAGTCATCCCCATTGGCAAAAACAAAGTGCCCACAAATTACCACATAGGTGGTAATCCATTAAGTACAGAAGTAATTCAGGACCTGGGGACCCAAGTTGATAATCTCTCATTTGACAACCACGTGGCCAAAGTGGTTAGAACATTTTATATAGCCCACCTAATCATGAAGGGATTCACATCTAGATCAGGGGAGGTCATCACGCCTCTTTACTCATCCCTCATCAGGCCTATAATTGAGTACAATGCCCCTTTTATGTACCTTACCAGACACCTGCAGCAACTGGAAAGACCCCAAAAGTACCTCACCAAGAGGATCAAAGGGCTCAAACAGATGCCATATGCTGCCCAGTTAAAGAAACTCCAGCTCTACTCAGTGGCATACTGCCTGCTCAGAGGCAATTTGTGCCAGACATAAAGCCATGTCCAACCCGGAATTAATGGACATGCTGCACCTCAGAAAATCCAAATCTCATCGAGCTACGCGCTCGAGACTTGAACCTCAGCACTGAAATAAATAGGACATGCTGGAGGGACAGATTCATAACCCAGAGGCTCCCTTCACTCTGGAATAAAATCCCAGTCCAGGTTAGGCAGAGTCCCTCATTGATTCTTCAAGAGGAATCTTTATGAGTGGATGGGAGATCATAGGTTTACCCTGGGTATCACTTGTGTCACTGTTGGACAGAGGCACAGTATACTAACCTCAAAAAAGGGCATAGCAAAATTAATTTAAAATAGGTGGCAAAAGCCACACTCTGGCTATGCTTGTAAATGCCCTAGGGCAGCTAGCCTAGTATGAACCTATTATATATACACAAATATAAAATATATGCAGCACACTTGTGTGGACACAATTACACAATTTCTACTTTGAAATTTATTTAAGTACAGACAGGCATGCAATCTAGCTCTCAGTTATACACAAATGCTTTTGTACACATGCTTATATATGCATAAACATACTTGCACATTATATACATCAAGTGCACACAATTCATTTGTAATAAACAAACGTAAACATTCTAGTAAAATGTTGCTTGATTACTTCTTCACTGTCATACATTGGCTGTGTTGCACAAGCAATCTTTGCCTGTGGCTACTTTTTTCTTCTCTGTCAGAGTCATGGCTGAAAAGGGTCCTGGAACCAGTTCACTTTACTGGTTACCAAATTACAAATATTAAATGGATAAAAAGAGGGGGCGAACATGGCAATTTTATTTCCAGTTTGCCAGGATGGTCCATTGGTTCAAAAACCCATTTTCAATGGAGTCATGTGGAGAAAAAGCTCCACAATAACCGTTATAAACTGTAAAAAGCACCACAAGTTAAACAAGTAATGAATAACTAAAATCATAACATTTAAAAGATACATAAGACAATCAAGGTTAAGAAAAATTGTTGTAAATTCTTGCCAATACTTTTGAGAAAAAGAAAGACTCGAGTACTAGAGAGGTCAGAGGTACAGAAGCGGTTATGTGGTCTGGGAAAGCATCCCCAGAGAGATATTAGATGCGAGTGCGGTGAGGTTTTGAAGGAAGTGACTCGAGATGGTACAGATGAATGGTGGTAGGGAGTTCCACTGATGCACAAAAGGAAAGCATAGATTTCGTTATAAAGAAACCAGAAAAGCACATTTTAACTCCACATCACTTATGAGAAGCCTTCCCACTGAAGGCACTAATAAGTAGCAGACAAACTTATTTCGGAGTCCTTCTTGCCATCTGCAAGTGTACAGCTTTAATGCAGTGAGTTCTCGCATCTCAGTATGAAAGTGCAGGGTAAGGTCGGTCAGTTCTTTTAAAACTACAAAAGACCACCTTTACAAATGCCTATTTACCTTTTTGCTTTAAGTAGCCAAGAACTATTTATAGCCTAGAACAATATGACTGACAAACATGGCTCAGTCAGGGAGAGAGCACTCCTTTATTACATGCATTTAGATAAAAATAATTCACAATCCTGTCATTCTATCTTAATGGCATGAGAACATGCGATAATCTCTAAGTGTAGTACCTCGCAGGATGTGCAATAGCAAATCCCGCCCCAAACATGCCTCCTGTAGTGTGTGGTTAATGCTGAAATTAATGTGTTAAGTGCGACTGTGACCGCTTTATTGATATGAACGTGCTATTAGAGAGGTATCATTAAAAACGGCAGTAGTAAAACATACTTTTTGTTAAAGCGTAGAAGTGTGACTCTGCTATTATGAGGTGTGATTTTGGACAAAGCAAAAAATATTGGTGGGATGAAAGGCCGTTGGGACTAGCTTGTTTTAAATTTGTTTTACAGATTTACCGATCTTAAATAATTAAAGTTATCAATGCTGCATAATGCAGTAATTTGACAGATGCTCCATGCTCACCCTGCCAATCATGTAAGTTACACCCACTCCACACCCAAAGCTGCGCAGAACAGTGTGAGGTACTTTACTTTGAGATTACCGAACATGCTTCCTTATGTCTAGTAAGGCACAGAGGACTTAATGTATTCTCTGAAGGAATGAAAGCAAGAAAACAAGATCAACGTAACCAAGGCAGGCTCCATCAACCACCATTTTGAGGGAAACATTAAAACTGTACAATAAGCACTTGGTTTTGAGGCATTGAAACAAAGATACAATAAAATAAGTTTGAGTTCTACGGTGGTGTTTTCCTTTAAAGGAAGGTGGCTTAACAGGGCCTAGCATATGCATCCACCAGGGCTTTCATAACTTTAACAGCACACTTGCACCCTCACCAGAGATCCAAAACCAGGGCCGCTATGCAATGGGACCCACCCCCCTTTTCAGTAATACCAAAGGTGAGAATCAAACCTTGTACCTTATGGTTAAAAAATAAACACCTTGATTTTGTATTAGAACATTACCTCACCAGATGCGCAGTACCAAGGACCGCCCAAAGCCCACCCATTACTCTAGCAATGTCTTACCATGAATACACATGAGTTATCACCAAACAGAATATGGACAACAGCGTAGTTGAATCTGGAATTGATTTTACAAAACTACACTCCAGCAAGTGCAGCATACATAAAATGGAATTTAATATATTTTACAAGTGCACGGTCTAGCAAGTGCATCTGCAATTCTATCCTGTTAACTCTGCAGTAACTTTACGCAATAAATGTTACTTAAATGCGATGAAAACTGATAAGGCAGGAACATTACCCCCATCCCCTGCAAAAGCAATTTAAAGCACAAAATTAGGTGGGTGTTTA
This sequence comes from Protopterus annectens, assembly GCF_019279795.1. Classification (NCBI taxonomy): domain Eukaryota; kingdom Metazoa; phylum Chordata; order Ceratodontiformes; family Protopteridae; genus Protopterus; species Protopterus annectens. Next base: position 1,222,225,698 of record NC_056743.1, read on the forward strand.
ACTAGGTACTGGGTACATACTGCCCTCTCCCGCTAACCGCTAATGGCTGAACCTGTCCTTACATCTAATTAAAGGATACACACAATGGCTTAGAATGGCTTATTTAAAGAAAGGAAAAATGGTCACAGATGGAATATTCAGAACGAACATTCAACAGGTTGTTGGGATAATCTGCATGGCTTGTCACTCAACCTTATTTTGCATGCAATGTCGCATGGGTTTGCCCTGTCAATTACAGTCACACCCATTCATGTGCAAAAATCAGTGCGGTAATGTTCCAATATCAAGACCCCCTACTTATAATCCATTCTAGACAGACAACTGTTTACTATCACATTGTTGCAGAGCTTTACAAACCTGTGCAATTACTTCACATGGACTATAAAACTACTATAACGCAAGCATTTAAGTATACATACCAAGCTGAGATGAATCCAAGCACTGCCATAAGCAACCAAAGGTGTGGCAACGGTGTCCAACGACAAGCAAGTGCAGCTGACGGACTGATGCTGCAGAGAAATGCTTCATATTTCAACTCCAAAGTATATGGGAGATGCTGAAGTGGTTATCAGACTGAAAAACTGATGTGGTTAAATAACCCAACTACAGCTGAAGAACTGATGATGTCTAGGGCACTCAGTTTCAACCCATACTTAAACCCAGGCCAATACTCAAAACCCAGCATTTGCTGTCCAACTCAAATTAGGAATACTCTTACCCATAAAACCATTACAAAAAATGCAATTTAGACCTATCCTGCCAAGGAGGAAATTGGAAAGACGGGTCAGAGTTGAGACAGCTTATATACAAAACATTCAAACGGGTCAAAACAAACAAACACTCACCCAACAGTATGGCTACTTGTATAATTTAAACCAAGTAACATGGTGGCATCTATCTGTTCCACACTGAAAGTTACAAACATCCTTCCAAACCTATTTAAACGTGCAGATTAGAATTAAAAACTGTACAAAAATAGAACACAACACAACCTTACTGTAGACCATTATAGGAGACTCTAGAAAAGTTACTAAAAACAAAAAAGTTTAGCTTTTAATAAAATATATGCTGGATCCATTTGTTGTGGAAAATGGGATGCCTTATCACTGCAGTACAAATGGACCCTCACCCCTGCCCTTATGAACTTCACCTGCCACCTCTTCTAGAGCCTCGTCCTCTTCCCCTGCCTACAGTCTGCGTTCTAATAGCTGCAAACTTTGCCGAGAAGCTGAGTGCTCGTCCACGGGCCGTACCTCCCCGGTATCCTCCGCCTCCCAAAGAACCTCTTAAACCAACTCTATATCCACGGAATGCTCCTCGAGGGCCACGGACAGGTCCCCTTAAGCCACGTAGTCCCAACTGACCACGAAAAGCATTCTGTGCCTGTCTTCTCATACCAGCCTTAACTTCTTTCAACAGTTTCCCAGCCCCACCTCCAAAAAGCAGACTTCCTTTAAAGGGAAGATTGAGAAAACTTTGTTTTTGCTCTCCTTTTGTATCTACATTACTTAACCAAACTGCCCTCCTAGCAACTACCTGTGAAGCAGAAGCGCGGGCTGCAGACTTCAACAGATTTTGGGATGCATCTGACAAGTAGTTTGCACTTGCCTGCACAAGAGGCAAGTTTTTGTGTGCTTTCAATTCGTCAGGCAACGCGGTAGAAAACTGGTCTAACCAAGTCTTCAGTGCCTGGGTTACATAAGAAGTAGCAGATGCTGCACTAATAAGCTGCCCGGAAATGATAAAGGCTTTCTGGGCAGCTAAATCAATTCTACGCTCTAAAGAATTTTTTGGAATTACCTTCCCTTGAGCAGGAGTTGTGAAATCCAGAACTAAATTTGTAATACCGTTATCTACAGTTGGAACTACTTCCCACCTCTTCGCCCAATCTTTCGGGAACGGATATAGTCTACGCCGGTGCCCAGGCATAGAAAACTTTTTACCAACATATTTCCACTCTCTTTTCACAAGTGACTCAAACTGCTCGTGCGGGGGAAATCGTACCCAAGTTAAGCCTTTTTCTTCATTGGCCTGTTTAGAAGGCTCTAAACTTACGGCCTTACACACATTTTCGATGAATTCCTCCGCCTCACTTAAGTTAAAGTGGAAATTTTCTGGAACTTCCTCGGCCTCCTCTCTGGGTCCCCTTCTTCTAGCCCTACCCTTACCTTTTCCCTCACCTTGTGGCGTAGACTCCGCAGCAGTTTCAGTGGCCGCTTTTTCGGAGGTAGACTCCGCTGTAACTGTTGGCTCTGACTCAGCCGCTGTACCATTTTCCTCCATACCCTCGCCCTCCTCTAACGGAGCTGCATCTCCATCTAAAGGGAGAGTTTCATCGTCAGCAGCCTGCTCTTCTTCCTGTTCCATCACTATATCCTCGCTCTCAGAGTTTGCCATTATACTAAAACTTAACGATGATTTCAACTCTAATGAAACGCTAACTCAACTAAACGGCCTAAGATAGTGTTCTAACAACCCTATTAAACTACAAACCTTTCAACAAACAGTCCTTCAGTTGTGTTAAATTATTCCCCACAGTCCACGTCTGTAAGCTTACAAATTAATGGAAAGCCTCATAGAAACTGCACTGCTCCTAATTCAACAGGAGGGAAGTCTTGAAGAATGCCTGCCGCGACAGAGACCGAAAAATCTGCACGAGGCGACAAATAGACTATGCGCATACGCTGACGCAGAAATGACGCAAGAACGCGCGACAAAAAGCGCACAAAAAGAAAGGACGAATGATTAAATCACCTTCCTCCAATGTATGGGTGTTTTATTTCCCGCCAAGGCTTTGTGTGTAAAGGTTGGGGGAATTAATTTTTAATACCATATTTCGTGTCCTAGTCATAATGTACCTCGTATTAGATAACATATAGTGAATATTTGTAGATGTAAAATTATGAAGTATTGCTTATATATACACCTCACAATTTCTTAGAGCAAGAAATCTGGACAAAGCTTAACAATGGGGGGTTAAAACAGCAGGACTTGTGCTAGTATGCATTTTCTGAAGGGGGAGGAGGTTAAAACAGCAGGATTTATGCTAGCATGCATTTTCTGAAAGGCATGAAGTCGGGAACTCGTATGTGTCACTATTTAGTATTCTTTTACAGAAAACCCCAACTTTTATGAGGACAGACAAAAAAAAATGCAACAAAAATCTAGACAATTGAGAGCATCAGCCTACTGGGGACAACTCCAGGCCAAATCAGGGACGAATACGGGCATTGTTTTGTAACAGGACAGTAATCACCCATGTGCAGTAGCAAGGCCTGCTCAATCCCTGCCCAACATTCTGTACAAGGCCATTTTTCCCACAATATATGGCTAAACATGAGAATTCTTCGTTAGTCCGTATGAATATTAATTCCGGCATTACCGGCCTGCGGTAAACCTGCCAGGGGGAAATTTTTAATCGCGACTTAGTAAGAGTATGCTGCATAGACGTAACACATTAAAGGGAAAAAACAGGCAGTAGAGGTACGTAACAGGGACACAGTCATTGCTTAGAAGCACAGGTGGTGAGTTTCGCAAGTAAGAAATAACCGGAATAGTGTAATAATCAAGCTTTTCCGGCGATGTTGTAGTTTACTGGCTAACCCTCAGTTTCGTGCTGGAGTGGGAGTGGCCCATGCTGATTGACGAGTGAACCGGAATATGAAATGAGGCATGATTGGCATGTCATCCATATTAACCACTGACATCATGCATACAATGAATGTAGATGAGCAACTGTGATTATTGAATGTAGCTCTGTCATTTGTTATGATAAATAAATGTTTGTCATTTTTTACATTAAGTGCCCATGTTGCAGCTTCGTGCACCCATAATCCTTATCATTAAGAAAAGTGCATGTTGATGCAAAAACATTTCGGCTAGTAACCTTCAAAGTTAATTGTAGTATGGTGTCAAAACTATCAATGGTCCTAAATTCTTAAGTAAATAGATTGAGTTCAATTATTTCAAAAGTGTCCCTAATCCAGAAACATTCTAAGTGATGTGATTTACAGTAATATTTCAAGAATTATTTTTTTTTAACTTGCCCAGAATTCTTGAGGCAAGAAGTGGAGAAGTATGTATAGAAACTGTCTACCTATTGCATTCCTGGACATATGAAGTCAACTCTCTGACGGAAGCAATGACAGTGCTCTGCCTGACTGAAAACTAGTTTTAAACTCTATGGGCAGGATTCACGAAGGCTTGCACGTAGTCTAAGAGTAGTGTAAGACTCCATGCAGCCTTCGCGATCCAGGAACAGCCCTAAATCCCATGTAAGAGACCAGCTAAAACGTCTCTTACACGGAGTGAGCGTGGATATGCTAATCACCTCACTTGTAGCCCAAAGGCATGCAAATGAGGTAGATTAGCGATCCAGGAAGCCCAAAGCAGCCCATGTAAGAGCCGTTTTAGCTGCAGAAATGTACTCAGTTGACAACTGAGTACGTTTCTGCAAAAAACACAATGGAGCCATGTCAGCTCCAAATAAAGGGTGCATATGTGTCAGGCAGCATGCCAATGGCCAAATATGTGGCCATTGGCAAGGTACCCTGATGCAAATATGAAAAATAAATATTTTGTTTTGGCGATCGCCGATGTTTAAACGCAGCGCAGCCCCGCGCAAATGGGCTGCGCTATATAAAACATAAAAATGAAGGTTATAAACCCACAAATGTGGATTTTATGCAATACATGGATTTACAATGCAGGGACCAGCAGACCAAAAACAACATGGCCACCGTTTAGTGGTTGCTAAGGGGGGAAGCTGAGTCTAAGACATGTAACTAAGCATTAGTAGGCAATCTGATGTAAATGAGTGTTAGGATACTGAATTCCACTGTCACATAGCAAATGAGCACATTCTGAGTAGTGTAAGAGATACATAAGGGGGAGGAATAGAATAGGAGATAGGTGACATCACAGGGGGGAATGGTAGAAAGAAATGCAGTTCATTGGAGGTCAGTGTTACATGACAGATGTCAGACACATATCATGGAAAGAGGAGTGCCACAAGATAAGCATGGGAAAGTCAAGAAATGGAAGGTGTACACTGTTACTTACACCAAAGTTTCTTGCTGGGCGTGCATTTGCACGTGTGCGCGCCATGAAGTGCGAGTAGGGCAGTGTGCGCGCGTGTAAGGCAGACTGAGCATGTGGGAGCCTGTTGGCAGACTTGTAACACTGTTTGCGCTGGTGTGCGCGCGTTTCAACCCGAATAAGCAAATTCTGAACCGTGTAAGCATGTGTGCGCGCGTGTAAGCCACTGTGAGCGTGTTTCTGCTGGTATGCACGTTGCTGCCCCCTGAGGAAACAGAAAGGAAAAAGGAAGCGACAGAATTAGTAGGAAGCTAGCAGGGAATACTGCTGGAGCTAACAGGTGAAAACAATTAGAAGCAGGCAATTACACAGGCAAAATAGTAGCTCAGCCAAGCACTTAAAACTCTGCAAACAGCAGTGCAGGATGTTTCTCTCAAGAGACACTGCAAGACAGGAGTAAGCTATTAGAAGTGAAAACTGAAAAAGCTGAACTCAGAGCAGAAATGCTAGGGACTGCCATAGCTGTCATAAGGAGACATTAGGCTACTTGCTAAGGGTGGTGACAATGCAGATGGTGCCAGACAACCCACAGTGAGGAGACGAAGAAGAGTGTACAGGCCCAGGGTCAGCTACCACGGGTTACATGAGCTGGAGATAGTAGAGCGCTATAGAGTGAACAGAGACCTCCTGCAGCAAATTGTCGAGCTGTGCAGGCCACGCCTCACACACAGAACCAACAGAGGGGAAACCATCCCAGTGGAAACCAAGGTATGTGTTGGCATAAGAACACTAGCAACAGGTACCTTCCAGAGACCAACTGGTGATATGATGGGGATATCACAGGCATCAGCCTCCAGGGTACTGCACCATTTCCTGGATGTCATGTCAGCACATGTCGGTGATCATTTATATTTCCCCAATGCCCATGAGGTATTGACCAGCAATATGCATCTCTTCCAGCAAATAGCGGAATACCCTGAAGTAGTGGGTGCAATAGACTGCACGCACATACGCATCAAAGCACCAGCCGGTGAGCGGGGTAGGGCCTACATTAACCGCAAGGGCTTCCCCTCCATCAACTGCCAGGTCCTGTGTGATGCCCAGGGCATAATAATGAATGTGTGTGCTGGCTGCCCTGGGAGCTACCATGATTTACATATCTGGCATTTGACGCAGCTGTACCAGACATTTGCCAATGGGGACATCCCACATGGACACCTAGTGGGGGATGCAGGTTATGCACTGGAGCCATGGCTGATGACACCCATCAGAAATGCACACACACCTGAACAGGAATGCCATAATGAGGCACACGCACAAACACGTAATGTAATAGAGCGTGTGTTTGGGCTGCTCAAGTCATGGTTCCGGTGTCTGGACACATCTGGTGGAGCCTTGTAGTACTCATTAACTACATGTACCCAAATTGTCATGGTATGTGCTATGCTACATAATATGATCTTGCGAAAACAGCTGCAGCAGGACCAGCATAGGGCCGGGCCAAACAGCCCCCCACCATTGCCAAGGCCATCACAGGCAGAGCATGACTCAGAGGAAGAACAACCTGAGCCTGCCCCAGTAGGCAGAAGGAGGCGTGCCCAGTATGCCCTGGCCTTGGCACTGGCTCAGTAGGAACCCTGGGAATGATACCCCTCTCTGACTCACTCATATAATAACAGGGATGCCTAAAATGACATAACCTGCTCTCAAACATATACAGGGAGTGTAGTATGTGCATCCGACAGAGGCAGCCCTGCAGCACCACCTGAGGCATGAATGCCATGTGTTAAGCAATGTAACACCATGTAGTATATGCACACTTGATGACCCTGACTAACATCCTACCCTCACCAAGCATGATGCCACAATATGACGATGAGATGAACAAGTGCAATAATTGGCTGAAGTATTGCAGTTAGTCAAAGGGGATCCAATGTGTGCCAGCCTGGGATGACATGCTGAGCATGACATGATGCTCCACCTGCTAGGGGTGGCGTGCACCTATCAGTCCAGGCCCGGAATAGGTAAGGCTCAAAATACAAACCCACCTCCATAGGTATCACAAGGGATAAGAACCTAGATGTAATGCTACCCAGTGCCAGAAGTCTAAACAGCAAGATGCATGCAGTCTAAACTCCCCCAGTATGGAGAATGTTGATATCTGTCCTGTAATAGAAAACTGGGTCAAGGCTCACAACAGCACCGTAACACTACCAGGTTACACCTCATACTGTGCTGTACAGCCTCAAAACATGGAACAAGCTACAAAAGGAGGGTGACTAGCAATAATTGTCAAGGATAACCACACCCCCATGTTGGTACCACAACAAGAAACAGCATGGACTAGCCATGGTCAAGTAACAGTGGCTAAAACTGCCTCCCAGTTTATAGCCTGCTACAGACTACCATCCTAACACCAGGAACTGCACCTGGCCTATGTTGGAATACATGAATGTATCAAGCCCTCCAAACCACATTATATTGTGTGACTGAAAATACCCAGACATAGACTGGGAGAATTATACTAGCTCCAACACTGTAGGACACAAGTTCCTAGAATCCATAAACCAAAATGCCCAGGAACAATGTACCACTCCCACAAGAGGGGTAAGCATACTGGATGTGATAATCAGCACCATGGGTACTGGATGGCAAGATGAGAAGTGTATCCCTCATTGGTAAGACCAGACCATAGAGTAATCACACTGGATATACACATCCTGACCACAGTCCCTGGCCAGAAAACCACAGTGAAAAACATGTGTAAAGCAAAAGTTGCACTCCTCCAAACTGATGTGGAATCCATTAAAGGCCCTGTGCATGTGCAAAATATGGGCCACATCTCAGAACCTGTTATACAGGCATTCCATGAACATTGCCAGGAATGCTTGGATTATGCAATCCCAAATAAAACCAAGACACAATGCCATACACGCAGGCATCTGGCATGGTGGACTCCAGCCATTACCAAACTATGCAAGAGAATGAGGAAGCTACTACATGATACAGCAAACATAAAAAGGGAAGTAATCACTGATCAGTAGTATGGCAATAAAATATGTCCACACATACAATTCACTAAGGCCAGCTACAACAAGTTGAATCTGTGAATCTTGAGGCAATGTTACACCTGCCCCAAGTACACAGACAACCCTGAACTCCCCCCAAGAAATACAAATATATGAGAGATGCAACCATTTATCCAAACCGGAGGCTGAGCTCCCTCAACTCAGTACTGTCAAAACTAGTCAGGAGGAGAAGGTAACCACACACCACCCCCACCCCAAAATAAGCGGTAATGCTACCAATGCCAGAGTCTAAACGCAAATGCAGTAAAACCCCCAGTATGGAGAATTGATTCTGTCAACAGAAACTGGTAAGCTCACACACACAACACTACCAGGTTAACTCATACTGCACCCCCAAAACTGGACAAACAAAGAGGGGTACTATGAAAGGGAACCAACCCATTTTGGGTACAAACGAACAGAGGGACTACCATGGCAATAACGTGGCAAAACTGCTCCAGTTTACCCTGCACAGACTCCCACCTAACACCAGGAACCCCACCGGCCTTTTTGGGAAACAGGGAATATAAGCCCCCAAAAACCAAAAAGGTACTAAAATTTCCCCAACATAGGGGGGGTTAAACCAAATGTAGGAAAGTAAACCCAAAAAAAAGGGAAAAATGTCCCCCCAAAGTAACCTGATGTGAAACACCCAAATGGGCTAGGAAGATGTTTTTATGGAAACCAACCATGAAAAAGGATTCCCCCCCCCCCCCCCCCCCCCCCCCCCCCCCCCCCCCCCCCCCCCCCCCCCCCCCCACCCCCACGCCCCCCCCCCCCCCCCCCCCCCCCCCCCCCCCCCCCCCCCCCCCCCCCCCCCCCCCCACCCCCACCCCCCCCCCCCACCCCCCCCCCCCCCCCCCCCCCCCCCCCCCCCCCCCACCCCCCCCCCCCCCCACCCCCCCCCGCCCGCCCCCCCCCCCCCCCCCCCCCCCCCCCCCCCCCCCCCCCCCCCCCCCCCCCCCTTTAAAAAAACAGTCTGGGGGAAACCCCAAAACCCCCAAACAAAGGGTTGAAATCAAAAGGGATCTTTTGGGCCCATATTTCACAGAAAAACTCAACCCCCTTGGGATTCCTGGCCCCAAAGGGGTAAAATTTGAAAAATTTCGAAGGGAAAGGGCACCCCACCCCCTAGGCATAATGCCGGGTTTTAAGCAAAGTAAACCATGAGATACAATTGAGACCCTAAAATCCCCCCCTACCGATGTGACAATATGCATGAATGTCAATCAAAATTCAATACATTACCAAAACCAATTTCCCAAACCTATGACAGCTGACATGCATACTCCATAAAAATTCTCCCACAGTCCGGCCCCCGAATAGGAAAGGCTAAAACAAAACCACCCAAAGGGACAAGGATAAGAATGGATGTTGCTACCAACCCAGAGTCTAACCAAAAAGAAGGGACCCAAATCCATATGGAATTTTGTACCGTTGAAACCAAAACGGGTAAGTCACAACAGCCTTAACAAAGGGTTTTCCTATATTGCACCCCCCAAAAAACCCGGGAACAAGTTTGGAGGACTGAAAGGTAAAGGATAACCACAAAATTTGGGGACCACAACACGGAACCCTACCCATGGTCAAAAAAGGGGCAAAACTGCCTCCCAGTTTATACCTCTAAACACCTTTAAAACCCGGGAAGGGCAGGGCCCAAAAGGTACTAAAATTCAACCCTCCAACACAAAATTTGTGTTAAATTAAAAATAACTAGCATTATAAAACCCCACAGTGGGAAACCAGAACCAAAACCCAAATGCCCAGGAACATGTCCCCAAAAGGGAAGAAACAAAAGGGTTTCCAAACGGGGGTTAGAAGGCAAGAGAAAGTGTTTTATAACCACCTGGAAAATACACGGTACACACCTTACCACAGTTCCCAAAACACAGTAAAACATGGGAAACAAAAGTTGACCCTCCAAACGATGTGGATTTAAAGAAAATCCAAATATCCCAATCAGAAGTTTCGGGACCCAGAAAGAGGAATTTGGTTTGAAACCCCCAAAAGACACAATGCCTACACAGCTTGGGGGAGGGTCCTCCACCCCTTACCAAAAAAACCCCAAAAAAGGAACCTACACAGGATAACAAAATAAAGGGAAGCCATTGCCGAAAAACAAAAGTCCACACATCAATCCCCCAAGGGCCCAAGCTAACAAGTTAACTGAATTTTAAACAATGAACCCCTTCCCGTACACGAAACCCTGCCCCCCCCCAAAGGGTTCAATTTAGATGCAATCATCCAACGGGCTAGCTTAACGTACGAAAACAGTGGGGGAAAAAACCAAACCCAACCAGTCCACATGACCTTACTGCAACCAAAGCATAAACAGAAACTTTCCCCGGCAATTTGAAAAAACCCAAACAGGGGCCTCCAAACAGACCAAGCAAAATCAAAAAAACCATGAAACACTTATTAAAAAGCTGGTTAAGTCCGGCCGTGACAATCCTGTTTTTGGGAAAAAGATCACAAATTGACACCTGTTGTCATCATACTAAACAAGGGAAAGAACAAAAAACTGGGGGTTCAGCCATAACACAGTAGGACCCAAACCGTGGGAAATTGTGGTCTCCAGCTGCGAATGCCTAGTTTACCTCCGGGCATTGAAAAGACTGAATATATGAGTAGGGTATGACCTGACCATTGAATCCCCAGAAAGGTCAAAAAAAGGTCTAACAAGCAATATGGTGTCAAAAAGGATGTAATTTCCCGGGCCCCAACCCCCCCTTTTCGGGGCCCCCCCGGGGGGAACCTTTTTTAAAAAACTATGCCCATTATTTTGCTGTGCCTCTGTCGAGCAGTGACACTGAGGTAACCCTGGGGTGTATCTGCTCCCATCCATTGGTCAAGATTCCTCTTGAACAAGGCCAGCGAGGTGCTCTGCCTCACATAAACCGGGATTTTGTTCCACAGCATAGGGAGTCTTTGGGTGATGAATCTATCCTCCAGCACGTCCTATTAATAACCGTGTCGGTTTAAGTCTCCCGCCCTTGTGGCTCTGAGGATCTAGATTTTTGAGATGAAGCATGTTCATCAAATCTGGTTTGACATGGCCTTGTATGTCAGGCATAGGTCACCTCTGAGCAGGTAAGCAACTGAATATAACTGGAGTTCTTTCAGTCGGGCAGCATAAGACAGATTTTGAGACCCTTTATCCTTTTGGTGAGGAACTTTGTGGCCTCCAGCTGCTGCAAGTGTCGGGTCAGATACATTCGAATGGGGCATTGTACTCGATCATTGGTCTGATGAGTGATGAGTATAGGGAGACTATGACTTCCTTGATCCAGATGTGAATCCCTTCATGATAAGGTGGGCAATGTAGAAGGTCTTCCTAACTACTTTAGCAATATGAGTGTCGAATGAAAGGTTACTGTCAACCTGGGTTCCCAGGTCCCTAATAACTTCTTCTGTGTTCAGGGATTGCCACCTATATGGTAGCTGGGGGTAACCTTATTTTTCCCAAGGGTATGACTATGCATTTCTTGGCATTTAACTTTAGGCCATGGCTCTGGCACCAGTTATCCGCTTCTGTGAGACCCTTCTGAAGGATATCTGTGTTGATGTGTTTTCAACCACGGTGCCCAGTTTGCAGTCATCTGCAAACTTTGTCAGCCATAACCCTCCTGTGTTTGCTTGTACTTCAGAAAAGTAGATGCCAAACAAGAGTGGGCCCAGGACTGAGCCCTGTGGGACACCACTTGTGACAGGCTTTGAGTCTGACATGGCGCCAGCAACTCTGACCCTGTGGGTTCTGTCACTCAGCCAGTTTGCAACCCATCTTGTAATGTATGGGTTTACATTTAAGTTGATGAGTTTTTCAATGATACCCGAGTGAGGTATTGTATCAAAAGCCTTCGCCAGGTCTAGGTAGGCTGTATGGACTGCCTTTCCTAAATCAATGGCCTTGGTGACTGTTTCAAAAAGTCAACCAAGTTTAAAAGGCATGATCTGCCTTTGACAAAGCCAAACTGGGGTCCAAAGTCTGCAAGTTCCCTATGTCTTTATTTATGAGATCCATTATGATCCTCTCCATGGCTTTGCAGATAAGGCTTGTCAAGCTAATGGGACGGTAATTTCCAGGGTCGGTGGAGGCACCCTTTGTGGAGTGGGACCACAGTTGCTGTGCGCCACCCCTGGCAGTATCCGGAGGTGACACTAAGATTAAACAGCTGTCCTAACTGTTGGTTTAATTCCTCGTTGAGTTCATGGAGCACACAGCCGGGGACACCATCAGGTCCCATGGATGCTGTGTTCTTTGCCTTGGAGAGCAGTTCTCACCTGCGTTAGAGATGTTTGGGGGCTACAATCATTTGGTATAGATATCTCTCCTTTAGGGGAGGGGAAGTTTGCACTGAACCTGTCAGCCAGTATGTTGGCAATGTCTGTAGGATCAGTAATCTTCACATCATTTTGAACTAATTCTGAGCATATCTGGGAGTTTCCTCCTAGGTTTCTGACATAGCTAAAGAATGCCTTATGGTTGTCTTTAGAGTCCTTAGCTATTTTTTCTCAAAATTAGCTTTGGATGATTTTATGAGAGCTCTTAGCTTTTACTTATAGTGATCAGCGTGTCTTACCTTTTAAGGATTTTGCTCTATCTTGTAGTAGCTTTCTCCTTTGTTGTAGAGTTTGTTTATGGCTGGGGTCCACCAGACTGGATGATTGCCTTTGGTACAAAGAGTCTTTGTTTTGCTTGGGATTGCCTGGTCCATGCAGCCTGCAGGTGCTGGTAGAAGGCATTTGTAAGTGATTCAGCGGTTTGAGTAATGTTAACTGCCGGCTCAGGGCCTTAAAGGAGACCACACTAGTCTTTAGAAGTGTGAAGTCGGCTTTGAGAAGTTCTTTACTGTGGTCTTTTTCATTTCGGTGGGGGGATGAGGACCTCCAGCGAGATTAGTTTGTGATCAGATCTCACCAGTGAGGGTATACTTCGGTTGAACATTGTGCTCCCATGTTCGTGATGATGAGATCAAGTATGTTTTCTCTCCTCTTGTGGGATGGTGACTAGTTGTTCCATGGCATTTGAGTTTATGAATTCCAGGAACTTTTGGGCTAGAGTGTTTAGGCTTGAGTAGTGTTCCCAGTCTATATTAGGGTAGTTGAAGTCACCTAGTATGATGGTGTTCGAGATACATTTATCCCTCCAGTGTTTTCAGGAAGGCCATATGAGGTTCCTGAGTTTGCGAGGGTGGCCTGTAACATGCTACAAATTGCAGAGCAGTCTTGCCTATGGTTAATTGCACCTGGATGGTTTCCGATGCATCGCGGCGATGCCACCAACCTTGAGGTGTGGGTGTCCTTTATGAATATGGACACCCCCTCCTTTCTTGGTGTTGTCCGGATTTTGGGGCCGAACGCATGATATGAGGTGAAACCTGCTAGTGCTGGGGTGCTCTCAGGAGCCTTGAACCAGGTTTCTGTCACAGCACAGACATCGATGTTCTCCATACTGAGAAGGGCCTCGAAAGTGCATCTTGAGGTTGAGACTTCTGGCATTGAGCAGCATTACCCTTAGTTTTTTTCTTTGTTTTGTTCTAGGGTGGTAGGTTTAGAATTTGAGCCTTGCCTAAAAAAGGCACTATGGGGGTGGCAAGAACCTTTGCCAAAATCCGGAATCCCAGGGGTGACAAGTGCAAGCCATCCCTTGCAAAGCAGCGTGGCTTGTCCAGCATGTCATCCCAGGCAGACAGACATTGGATCCCCTTTGAATGACACCAGAGTTTAAGCCAATTGTTAAAGCTGATCATCTTATCTCTGTATTGTGGCATCATTCTTGGTGAAGGTAGGATACTGCTCAAGGTCAGGGTCATACCTGCTTGGGCTACATAATCAGAGAGCTCCTCTATGTCTCTTTTCATGAGAGACCTGAACCCCAGCACTGACATACATACGACAAGCTGTACTGAATGATCCATAACACAGAAGCCAACCCCACTCTTGAGTAAACTCCCAGTACAGGTTAGCCAGAGAGTCACTCATCGACTCTCCTCAAGAGGAATCTTGATGAGTGGATGGGAGATGGTAGGTTTACCCTGGGTATCACTGTTATGTCATGGGTAGACGGAGGCACAGTATACTAACCATGACATATGTCATGGCAAACTCCACTTACAATGTGTGTCGAAGGACAAACACACTCCGACTAGCATTACAAATGGCCTAGGGCACATCGCTAGTGTTTGCAATGTACACCTATGTTGTGGAATACACTACCAATGTTGGACAAGCCTGGTTTAAGTAGTTCATATCTGAACATAATGCAACATGGTGTGCACAACTGGCCCCTAACCAGGCTGTTGTGTTCACTATGAAAATGTAAAGCAGTGGTAGGACTAAAGCCCAGGATACTGTCCACCACAGTGAAAGTACTGAACCAGTACACTATACAGTACTACAGTGTTAGGTCAGTATGAAAGGATGTTGACAACTGTATGCAAAGTATCCCATGCAAACCCTGCAGGCACAGTATAATCCCTGTTGTGTTCAGACACAAAGCAGTTGGACAGTAACTACACAACATGACACACAACACACAACCATAAACGTGAGATATTGTTGAAGTTCACACTCATCCACAAATGTGGTGGGCTGCAGAGTTCAACATATGGAAAGCTCACACTGGGCATGCTCGCACACTTTGATAAATGAGACATATATCAGACAACATGCCATGGAAAGCCTGAACTGGGCATGCTCACACACTTAGGCCAACTCTCAGTTTAGCAGCTGGCCACACATATATGGTATTTGTACGTGTTATGCCAGGAACCAATCACATTACAGCAATCTGCCCAGTGCACACAGTTAAATGACTACAGAGACATACATGATATAGTGGATCCCTCTCATATTCAAACATCTTCCACAGATACACAAGTTGTTCATAGAAACAGGGAATGCTATGGCAATAAAGACCTGCAAACAGTCTATCAGCAACAAATATTGTGCATCTGACAATTAAACATATGGGTGTAGAGGCCAACACTAGGCTGTTTGCCCTAGGGAATGACAACTTAGCCGGAGTGTGCTTGGCATCTGCCTCCCCAGTACAGTAGGCTACTGTGCCACTGTAAAGTAGGTCACATAAGGCACCGTGTGAGGCTAGTGTGCTGTGCCTCTGTCAAGCAGGGACACAGTGGAGATCCCAGGGGTTGAATTTGCTAAGCCACATCCATGTTGTTGGTGTGTGCTGGAAGAGGGTTGATGAGGACATCTAACAGTAAGTGGGCATCAATAACAGACTGAGGGGAGCCTTATCTGCATTGTCTGGACAATTTCACTGTCAACACTTTGTCGTGATGATTATGACGGATTGAAGTGTCGTGCCAGTACTGTTCAGAGATGTCCTCCCTCTGTGGGCTACTGCTCTGCAATGTATTAGCTCACTGTCTGTTGGACAGCCCATATATGGCTGGTGTACACCTGACAAGTGCCCTGTTGTGGAGCAGTCATGGGTATATCTGGGATAGCATGATCAATGCAAACCTTCCACATGCTCATAGAATGCAGTTGTCAAGGATTATGCAGAGTGGCCTGTATACTCCCCCAGCATGGGTCCTTTGAAGTCTTCCACCCCAGTCTTCACAAGGGTAAAGTCTGCTTTTGATAAATACACTTTGTTTGCAGTGACAACCTTGCCTGGGGGTGGGGATGGGATATGGATGTCCAGGGAAAGGTGGGTATGGTCAGATATCAACAATGGTGGTCTACCTCTGGTGTGGAACAGTGAGTACCCATGTTGCAGATGGTCAGGTGCAATATGTATTCCCCCTTGTGGCTGTGGTGAGTGGTTGTGCCATAGCACATGGACTCACAAATGGTAGTGGCTGTAGGGTAATGTTGTAGAGGCCTGTGTAGTTCCCACACACAATATACCTGTACCTGACGTTAACAACTGGAATGGTGTATGTAAACACCTGCATACCTTGGCACTGTTCCCAGGGAAGCAAAGTGTGTGTCCTGGATGTGGGAGGGGTGGTCCGAACTGGTTGTGTTGTGTGTTACAGGTCCTGTGGTCACGAAGCATAGTATAGAACATAACCTGCCAGTGCGATGTGCATATTTGACCCTGAAGTAGGTGGCTGCAAATGCATATATATGCTATCCCCCACCTGACAGGTAGTACTAGATGTACATACCTCTGTAGAAATAATGATGTCAGCACCCTATAAATACTGCAGGTGTAGAACAGATGCCCAATAATTCGGATAGTGTGCTCTGCTAATGTGTCTCCCTCAAGTGTCATAATATAGTTAGGTAGGGGTTTGAATCCTGCAAATGCTCAGTGTGTGAGTGGGATTGGTGTATGTGCAAGTCTGTGTGAAGAAATGTCCCTTTTGGCAACTGGGAAAACACACTACAGGATGTACATTCCCCTTTCTAAACACTGATGATGTCAGCACCCTATAAGTACAGCAGGAGAAGAGAAACCTCCCAGTAATGCGAATAGCGTGCTCTGCTAATGTGTCCGTCTTGAGTGTCATAACATAATTAGGTAGGGGTTTGAATCCTGCAAATGGCAAGTGTGTGTGTGTGTTTGGGTGAGGGGGGGTTAGTGTCTGTGTGAGGGAAATGTCCCCTTTGGCAACTAGGAGAACACACTACAGGATGCACATTCCCCTTTCTAAACACTGATGATGTCAGCACCCTATAAGTACAGCAGGAGAAGAGACACCTCCCAGTAATGCGACTAGCGTGCTCCGCTAATGCGTCCATCTTGAGTGCCATAACATAGTTAGGTAGTGGTTTGAATCCTGCAAGTGTGTGTGTTTGGGTGAGGGGGGTTAGTGTGTGTGCAAGTCTGTGTGAGGGAAATGTCCCTTTTGGCAACTAGGAGAACACACTACAGGTTGCACATTCCCCTTTCTAAACACTGATGATGTCAGCACCTTATAAGTACAGCAGGAGAAGAGAAATCTCCCAGTAATGCGAATAGCGCACTCTGCTAATGCATCCATCTTGAGCATCATAACATAGGTAGGGGTTTGAATCCTGCAAATGGCAAGTGTGTCGGGAGGTGGAAGTAGGGTGTGTGCAATTACATGTGTGAGAGAACTGACCCTTTTGCCAACCAGTACAATACACCAGCTGCTGCATATTCCAATCTCTACACAGAGATGATGTCAGCACCCTACAAGTACAGCAGAAGAGGGCAAATCCCCCAGTAATGCAAATAGCATGCTCTGCTACTGCATCTCTCACTACTGTCATAGCACAGTTAGTTATGGCTTTGAATTCCACACATGCCACGTGTGTTTTTGTCACACAGAATGCCCATGTGTGTGGGTTGTTGTTCACAATAATGCATGACTAAGTCATATGTGTCCATGCCTCTGACTGACCTGTATGCTTGTGTTATGTGGTGGACCATAGTGCCCCACGGGCATATCACTGTGACCTTCACCTTGTCCAGCCTGGTGAGTGGGACCTCACTGTACCGGACAATAAAGGTACCTAACACAACTGTAGCAGGTGTGTTGTCTAGCCATACAGGCTGTGACTGTTTGGCACACAGGATTTGTGTGCTATGTGTTGCACATGCTGTGTTCTGGCTTAACGTATGCCTGTGTGCCAGCTGCAGAGGTGTCTGCTGCTCAGGCAGGATGCTATTCTGAGGCTCCACAAATGGCCCAGTGTGTTCACGTGTTTGGATTGCTGTCAGTGTAGGTCTACATCAGACTGGTATTGTAGTCACTGTAGTATGTCATGCCACCTGACAGGTTATGCCAGTACTGGGTTCAGAGTGCTTAGTCCCCAGTTTGGCTATGTGGTTGCATCTCATACATGTGTTGTACGTCCATGTGTAGGGGAGAGGGTTGATTGTGTACATGTGGCAGCTGTGACATTGCCACATGACCCACATATTCCACAACTATACCATAGAGGTGACTGACAAGTGACCTTTGCACATGCTACCATAGTATTGTGATTGCCATGGTGATTAACAGCACATAGGGCCAATGGGGAACAAGGTACATAGGTTCATAGGTTCGTACTAGGCTATCTGCCCTAGGGCATTTATAAGCCTAGCCAGAATGTGTTTGGCTTTCGCCACCCATTTTAAATTTATTTTGCTATGCCCTTTTTCGAGGTTAGTATACTGTGCCTCTGTTTAACAGTAACACAGAAGTGATACCTGGGGTAAACCTACGATCTCCCATCCACTCATCAAGATTCCTCTTGAAGACAGTCAATGAGGGACTCTGCCTAACCTGGACTGGGATTTTATTCCAGAGTGAAGGGAGCCTCTGGGTTATGAATCTGTCCCTCCAGCATGTCCTATTTATTTCAGTGCTGAGGTTCAAGTCTCTCGAGCGCAAAGCTCGATGGGATTTGGATTTTCTGAGGTGCAGCATGTCCATTAATTCCGGGTTGGACATGGCTTTATACGTCAGGCACAGATCGCCTCTGAACAGGCGGTATGCTACTGAGTAGAGCTGGAGTGTCTTTAACCGGGCAGCATATGGCATCTGTTTGAGCCCTTTGATCCTCTTCTGGCATTGAGTAGCATTACTCTTAGTTTCTTATCCCTTGTGATACCTATGGAGGTGGGTTTGTCTTTTGAGCCTTGCCTAAAAAAGGCACTATGGGGGTAGCAAGAGCCTTTGCCAATATCCAAAAGCCCAGGGGTGACAGGTGCAAGCCATCCCTAGCGAAGCAGGTGGTTCAACAGAAGGTGAGTATGTGAGGATGTAGTGCCTGTGATTAGATAGCACTGGCATATATGACTGCTCACGTGGACAAATGCCAGGTAAGTCATATGCAATGTGTCACAGGCAACGTACATGTGAACAGGACAAACAGTGACGTTCTGTCAAGTGAGACATGGACATACATATAGTAAGCTATGCAGATGTCACTAGGAGTCCACAGAAGCTCTGTAACTCTGCATTGCAGGTGGGATCAGTGTTCCAGGGTAACTGCAAGAAAACATGCATGCAAACAAAGCTACAGTAAGCAGGGCTGCATGTTTGTAGTCACTGTAGTATGTCATGCCACCTGACAGGTTATGCCAGTACTGGGTTCAGAGTGCTTAGTCCCCAGTTTGGCTATGTGGTTGCATCTCATACATGTGTTGTACATCCATGTGTAGGGGAGAGGGTTGATTGTGTACATGTGGCAGCTGTGACATTGCCACATGACCCACATATTCCACAACTGTACCACAGAGGTGACTGACAAGTGACCTTTGCACATGCTACCATAGTATTGTGATTGCCATGGTGATTAACAGCACATAGGGCCAATGGGGAACAAGTTACATAGGTTCATAGGTTCATACTAGGCTATCTGCCCTAGGGCATTTATAAGCCTAGCCAGAATGTGTTTGGCTTTCGCCACCCATTTTAAATTTATTTTGCTATGCCCTTTTTCGAGGTTAGTATACTGTGCCTCTGTCTAACAGTGACACAGAAGTGATACCTGGGTAAACCTACGATCTCCCATCCACTCATCAAGATTCCTCTTGAAGAGAGTCAATGAGGGACTCTGCCTAACCTGGACTGGGATTTTATTCCAGATTGAAGGGAGCCTCTGGGTTATGAATCTGTCCCTCCAGCATGTCCTATTTATTTCAGTGCTGAGGTTCAAGTCTCTTGAGCGCATAGCTCGATGGGATTTGGATTTTCTGAGGTGCAGCATGTCCATTAATTCCGGGTTGGACATGGCTTTATACGTCAGGCACAGATCGCCTCTGAACAGGTGGTATGCCACTGAGTAGAGCTGGAGTGTCTTTAACCGGACAGCATATGGCATCTGTTTGAGCCCTTTGATCCTCTTCTGGCGTTGAGTAGCATTACTCTTAGTTTCTTATCCCTTGTGATACCTATGGAGGTGGGTTTGTCTTTTGAGCCTTGCCTAAAAAAGGCACTATGGGGGTAGCAAGAGCCTTTGCCAATATCCAAAAGCCCAGGGGTGACAGGTGCAAGCCATCCCTAGCGAAGCAGGTGGTTCAACAGAAGATGAGTATGTGAGGATGTAGTGCCTGTGATTAGTTAGCACTGGCATATATGACTGCTCACGTGGACAAATGCCAGGTAAGTCATATGCAATGTGTCACAGGCAACGTACATGTGAACAGGACAAACACTGACGTTCTGTCAAGTGAGACATGGACATACATATAGTAAGCTATGCAGATGTCACTAGGAGTCCACAGAAGCTCTGTAACTCTGCATTGCAGGTGGGATCAGTGTTCCAGGGTAACTGCAAGCAAACATGCATGCAAACAAAGCTACAGTAAGCAGGGCTGCATGTAGTCCATTGTACAACAAACAAGCTGTACCACTTCCAGTAGGTAACAGTGCAAATATGCAGACACTATACACATGTACATGGAAATACACAGGTCAGATGGCTAGGGTCCAGTCTCAGCGCACACAACTGTACAGACCATGTACCGTCAGGATGTACAATAACTGGATGGAAACCCAGGTGCTCATACCTGCAGTAATACACATGTCAAATAACAGACACTGTGCCTTCACTCAGTGGTTCCATACTTAGTAGGATGTATGCTACCTGGCCTGCCACCACAGTATCCCTGACATGTATGGGGACTCTCCCTCCTGTGACAGTTAGTTTTGTGTGTTGGGGCTGTCTAGCATGGTATGAGATGTGAGCTTGCAGTGCTAGGGTGCTCCTATGTGTCCTGTACCAGTTGTGTAGTACTGCACACATATCAACATCCTCAAGCATCCGCATTGCAGAGTCCAGTGTGGGCAACATGCCACTTGCAGTTTACATGTCCATCATTGCGTATCAATACTTTCATTACCTTATCCCCTGTGCTACCTATGTATGTAGCCTTCTGTTGATATCCTTACCGCCAGTATGCCAACATGTGCAGATGATACACTATGGTACTTACCATGGGTGTAGACAACAGTACAAGACAATTATACCCTTACTGCATCAGGCATGCTGGGATATACCCACAATTATATCAGCACACAGTACTGTTAACAACATGATACTATTACTACACGTCTATGTAGTCACCCTGTGCAAAAGCAACATGTTAACCTGTACCTGCACTGATGTTACAGATTGCAGGAGGTGGCACAGTTTCATCATATGCACAGGGTGTGAACTTGGTATGCCTGAGTCAGCCACCGATACCACCAGTTGACATGTATGTGTATGCGTGTTGGTGAGGGACAGCAGTACAAGGTGGGGCAATGTTGATGCAGTGTGTGTGTGTATGCGGTAGCCCTAGGTGTTGTCAATTCGCATGTGTGTATGGATGCACACAGTTCCACCTCATGGCTGCCATATACTGGTGTTTGTGGACAGCCACAGACTGTATCTGCCAGGTCATACAGATCAGTGGCTGTGGCCACGGACACGGTACCTGTGCCTTGCTACGGACCATATCCGGTACCAATCCAGACTGGGTACTGTCATCAGAAGCAGGTGTTCGTTGACTGGACACAGATCCCTGTCGGGTCTGTCCAGAGCCACGTGCACGTGGTCTCCTGGGGCGGTCTGATGACAGCACAGACCCAGCATTGCTGGGGCTGCTGCTGGCACTATGGGGGTGGCCGCGGCCCTGTTGTCGTCTGCAATGACTGCCAGCTGCTGCTGTTGCTGGTATACGCCCACGTCAATGCCTCAACCATCCACCATCACCCTGGCTCATGGACATGTAGTTGTGGAAACGGTCTAATA
This sequence comes from Protopterus annectens, assembly GCF_019279795.1. Taxonomy (NCBI): domain Eukaryota; kingdom Metazoa; phylum Chordata; order Ceratodontiformes; family Protopteridae; genus Protopterus; species Protopterus annectens. The sequence continues at coordinate 1,222,247,474 of NC_056743.1, forward strand.
TGTCCCCACAACGTCTGTCTATGACATCGGTAAAATTACGGATGGCAGCCGCAATGTCACGCATACTGTTAGTCATGGCTGTGCGACATGCTGTCAGCTCCCTCAGACCCTGTCTGGTGTACCGTTCCATACGTGACTGTGCCTGCATGACAGCCTGAAACATAGCTGAGGTTGTAAGACCTCTGTGGGCATGTCTGACAGGGGCAGTACGCCCACGGATGCTCCCACGAGAACCCCTGGACATCTGTCTGTGTGGTACCATCTCAGGGCCATGCCCATGGCTGCTGAGTGGGGAAGCATGTGCCACAGATACCACATTACCCTGGTCAATGCCCACTGTATCCTGTCCATCACCTAGGGACATTGGTGACAAAGGGTGTATTGGCAGGATAACTGTGCACATTGATGGGGTTGATAGTTGTGTACTGTCAACTGGCTGACCAATGATGGACCCTGGCATACCTTCCTGTGCCATTACACAGATGTCATCATCATCAGTACCCATGGCACCTGATTCAGGTTCCCTGCTGCATGACACCAGAGCAGCACCAGAACCTGTGGGAGGGAAACAGGAAACACAGTTTACAATGTCTACACAATGTTACCAGTGATGTACACATGCACAGGTGCACACATGCACACATGCACAAGTGCATACATGCACAGGTGCACACATGCATACATGCACACATGCACACGTGCACAGGTGCACACATGCACACAGTTGCACACTACTCAGTATGCGAGATATCAACACACAGACACAGACACACCTGCATGCATACACAGAGCACTACTCAGTGAGCCTAATATTACTATTACTATCAAGACTATTAAAGGTATTGTTAATACACACTCACCAGCATGGATAGGCTGCATTGCTGTTACACCGGAGGGACCTGCAGAAGTGAGGAAATTAATGTCAGTGGGCACAAGTGTGCCATTGTTACTGAGTATGATACAGATCAGTAGTACAACAGTCGCCTTTCACAGGTCAGCTGCTGATATTGAGAATATCACACTTGCACATTAAATACTATGATGACAACTACAAACCAAGGACACACCTCACACATGCATTAACTACCAGTGTACACAACAGTCAACTATACATATGGCATATTACCTGCACGCTCGTAGTCTTGCTGCTGTGTGGCTCCAGCCTCCATCATAATGCAGGTCTGCTGCTGTTGTTGTTGTTGGAGGGCTGGAGCCACAACACTTATGAGTAGTCCCTCCAGTCTGGTGAGTGGGGGATGTGTAGCCACCCCACCACCTGTGGCAACCTGTTGCCTGTGGATATCCAATGCACGCTGACGGACATTTCTGATTAAATCACTGTAGTGATGTCGTACCTGTTCATATGTCCTATTATGCGTGCCTATGTCATTTACCCGACGGACCAGGTCTTGCCACAGTGCAGCCCTCTCCTGCTGATTCTGGTTGGTGCGGGAAAAGAGTATTGCATAATCCCGCACCAGGCTCTGGTGTATCTCCTCATCCTCAGCTGCAGAGTAAGCTGGATTGCGCTGGTGAGCCATGGTCCTGATAAAGGAAATAACATGATATCAGCAAAATATGTCAGCAGAATTTGGCACACATACTACACATGCTACTCGACTGTTGTGATACAACATATCTCACATATATAGCATCTGTCTGTCTATTGGTGGATACACATGTAAATGGCCAGGTATCAGTGCTCAGCCAACAACTGTGCAACAGTACCTGGCACACTCCATACGACATACTACCAAACCCCAGCAGTCAGAACACTGATTCAGGTCCAAAGCACCTCCTCACTCTGGGGGTTTGTATCGAGGTACTGTATGGGGTACATCATCAACTACTGTGAGCTGACCACAAACTAATTGCCCTGGATATACATATCCAACCTACACCACCACCACCAGCACAAACAACTACAGTGAATAACATTTCAAATGCAAACTTTACACTTTGTAACAGTGACATGGTATCCTTTCAGCCCACTGGGCCAGTGGAAGACACAACTCACAATGCTGACCCCTTCACAAATTATTTCTACGGACATCTCCGAGAATGCATGGATCATGCAATCCCATATAAGACCAAGACACTCTCCACAAAGGGACAGCATCCCGTCTGGTGGACCCCAGCCATAGACAGATTGTATAACAAAAGATGGAAGCTACTGCAAGACAGAGCATAATTCCATAAAGGGAAGGCATGTCTGATCAGCACTAGTAAGGAGCTATTTTCTCTCATACAAACATCCATGGGCAAGTTTGAGAGGGAAATCAACAGGGTCACTACAGATAACCACAAGGCCTTCTTCAGTTATGTTAGCAACCTGGTCAGAAACCCTCCAATATGCTCATAGTTAGTACACAACAACAAATAATTCACTGAACCCACAGATATCGGCAACAATGTGGCAGACAGGTTCAGTGCAGGTGTCCCCCCTCCCTCTCCCCCAAAATAAGACATACTTATCCCAGCTGACTGAAACCTCCCTGTCATCACAGATTTCCAGGTGAGAGCCGCCCTCAGAAAAGCAGAATACACAACATGAATGGGACCTGATGGTATCCCCGGTTGCATGCTACATGAACTCCAAGAGGAGCTAAACACACATATAGAAGTGCTATGTAACACTAGCTTGACTACAGGATATGTACCTGTACACTGGCGCACAGCAGCAGTGGTTCCACTCCACGAAGGGGGCACCTCTACATGCCAATACAATGCAACACAGTACAATACATTACAATACAATACAATACAATACAATACAATACAATACAATACAATATGCTATTGCTCCTGGGACTACAGCAGCATACTGTTCTGCTACCCTGACCATTGTGACACATGTGATGTGATGGTACCTGCTCCTGTCAAACAGTTACACAGGGTGACTCATATGGCATATTACCTATCTGACTAACATTCAGCAGGGGTATGTGTGACATGTACTCATGGGGAGTCTTGCTTCTTAACACTGTGTGGTTTATTGCAGGGTATGTCTTATCTGTGGGTAAGAACCTGTACCTCCACCATGTGCTCTCTATTGCAGTGTCACGGACAACACACAGCAGTCATTTAGGTTGTTGATGGTGTGAGGTGTTACTATGGTTGTTGGACATCTGTCATGGGTGTGACTTAAGTATGTAAATCCAGGAGTGGTAACCTCTATGTGGGTAGTATGTGTGTACTCTGTGGTGTTGTCAGTCACTGTGCATTGGTAATGTGTTTGAGTGCATTGTCACAGTGTTGTACATGTCACTGTGTCCTTCTCCATATCTGTAGCTGTCATGTGAGGTACATACCGTGGCAGCCATTGTGTGGTGTGGAGGGTTACACTGACCTACATGTCCATAGCTGACACACCATGTCTGCTGACACATACCATGTGTAGGTATTCCAGGAATAGTGTGCCACTTTGAATATCATTGGGGGAACTATTGTACACATTTATGACCCTGTTCACCCCTGACACATGCAGTGGTGGGCAGCCAATCACATATCTGGTGGTTACTGGTGTAGGTGATTTGAAATGGGGTATGGTACTCCAGTTTTGACACTGGTGTTCACTCCATGCCTTTGTCACCAGGCACCTGTTGCAATACATCTGTACACATGTGCCTCACTCAGAATATATATACATATCTCTCTCTCTCTCTCTCTATATATATATATATATATATATATACATATATATATATATATATAGAGTATATATAGATTATATATATATATATATAGTATATATATATATATATATATATATATATATATATATATGTGTATATATATATATATATATATATATATATATATATATATATATATATACATATACACATATATATATATATATATTGATGTACATATATTGCTATAGATATGGAGAGAGGGGGGGTGACAGAGAGGGGGTGAGAGTGACAGAGGGGTGTGACAGGGGGAGTGTGAGATCGTCATATACAGTCATACCTGTAGATAGTCAGATCTGTCTGTCTATGTATATGTATCTACATATATCTATATCTGTATGTGTGTATTACATATATATGTTTGTACATATTCTATCTATCTACATCTGTCTATGTATTCCTACATCCCTCTCTATGTATGTATACATATATGCATATTATATATATATATATATATATATATATATATATATATATATATATACATACATACATATATTGACATACATACGTATCCATATGATAGATAGGTATATCAACATGTTTGTTTACAAAACTGTATACACACACTAACATACTGCTAAACATACATAACTGTGAAACCTACTTTGTACATTGCATTACAACCTACATTGATATGTGCACATAGATGCCCTCACATACATATGTATGTACAGCCTTCACTGATAGTTGCTGTATGTCCCCTGCCCTTTGCACGTCTTCATATACATATGGATACAGACCAATGACACATATGGAGGGTTCACAGTATGTAGACTTTTATAGTATTACTTTACATTACCTGTGTTTGTCACAGCTGCTTGTGTTGCCATCTGGTTTTGTGTCCTGCTGCTCCACTTGCCAGTTGTCAGCTTTCAAGTGGTTGTTGCTGACCGGTTTTGTTTGTGTATGTTTATTTATTTATTTTTTCTCTCTCTCTCTCTCTGTCTCTCCCTACCTCCACAGGGTGAAATGAAAGTATTGCATGTGTGGACTGGGAGTACAGCATGCTTTAGTAGGTATCTGCATATGTCCATGTGATGGCCTCTGCACCAATTGTTAGCCAGCATTTGCTAATTTCATGCAGCCAGTTGTGTACTGATTGCAGTTCTCACTGTGATTTCAGGACAGTGCTATAAAAAGGTATGTGAGATAGGCGTAGCCCTTTCAGATTTTAAGGGCAGGGACCATGCTGGTATGCTGTGGACACTGTTCTGTGAGTGTAAAGGTTAGTATCTCTCTCATATTTCCGGCTGTGTTGTAGATTAACATTTCTCCATTCATTTCTCCAGTTTCCTGTACTAAGTGTGTATGTACAGTGACACCTAAGACTACTACTACTGTTAATGTGGGTGTGTGTGCTTTCCTGTGGAACATGTGGTGTAACTGGTGTATAGCAGTGGCTCTTGCACTTTGTTGCTATGGCTTCAATATTTGCCCTTTACATTCACTACTTGTATGCCTGCTATGTGTCTTGACTGTAGTGTGTTGCTGTGGCTTTCCTATTTTCCATGTACATTCACACCTTGGAATGCTTGCTATATCTGATAGGGTGTTACTGCATGCAGTGTGGTCTGGCCATGGTGTGGGCCTCTATTAGGGTATTTGAGTATGCTGCAGAGCAGGCCCCAGAGACTCTCAGGTGCATCTTTTATCTGCCTCATGGAATGGTACATATCAGTGGGGTAGACCCATTAAATTGTCTGGTATTCTGCAGTTGTGACTGTGGGATAGCATGAGCATATGTATTACTACACTATTTCTGCCGTGCAAGTGGTGCATACTTTCAGTACTTCATAGTTACCACTGCATGTGTTGTAACACCTTTCTGCCTACTGTTTGTACATTTCACAGGGAGTCTGTGGGGCATCCCTGTAACTCAGTCACTGTTGCTATGTCTAGGCTCTTAACTATTCAAATATGGCAGTGTCAGACCTCTCAAGTATACAGATATTTGCAGGTTGTCCACATTTTTGCCTCATATTTTGGTCAATATCTCATAAACAGCTCTTTCTGGCAAATCACTCTGGGCTCAAGTCAGACTATAGTGACAAACATTTAAGTTTCAGACTTCATACCCTTCCAAACATCCAATAAAATGCAGAACCTGTTACTCTCTGAACTGTCTAAGTTTGTTGTAGCATTATTTGGAATGTGTCCCTGTTTGTGGCCCTTTGCTCCACATTTTTTATTACTTGGTCTGGATGTGTTCCTGTAAGAGGTTGTGGGGTATGGGCAGTGATTATCCTGCTGTGAGTATGTGTGTGGCTTGCAAGGTGCTACAGTGACATTATTACCTACTAGCTACCAACTAGCATGGCTGTTTCTGTTCACACACTACTATTATAGAAATCCACTAGATTTGACAGTAAATATACATGACATGCTTTGTGTACTACACATCCTATATTCCCTTTACATTCATTCCTACTATTACATGATATATTTATTGTAGCACAATGTTCTTATATAACAGTCATGGCTTAGTGGTAAGTCATGCAGACTACTGTTTCCAAGGTCATGGGTTCGGGACTGACAGTGGGATTTTATTTTGCTTTTGAGCAGACTACAGGCCTTGTCATTCAGAGTGACTAAGGCACTTTTAAGCAGTTGTAACCGGGTTAGCGCTGGTTTGTGTGGAGCTCCCGCATGCGCACTGGCGTTCAGCTCCGCGCACACCCACTTACAACCGCTTAAAGGTGCTTACTCTTGCGCACACCCGCGCTATTTTCTTTGAAAGAAATGAAAACGGGGAGACAGGAAAGTGGTGAAAAAGGGCTCACAAAGAGGGTAAGATAGTAGGGAAACAAGCTTGGGTTTTGCAGGAGGGATGTAGGTAAGGCCCATAGCTGCCCATTTCTTCATCAGCAACAGCTGTGCATATGTTTGTAATTTGGTGTGACATTTGAAACCTTCCACCCCTGAGAGAGGTGTGAGGACAACAATAATACTTGTTGTACAGCCAATTGTTATCGACAGTTTCCATGTCCAGCAGACATGTGTGCGAAATGGGCAGCTATGTATGGGGCGTAATTTTTTTGTGGGTACAGAGTGCCCTTTTTTTTTTTTTCCAGGTGAGAGTGGTATGTCAGGTAAAGGAAGTCGGTATAGCTGGGGAGGTAGGTTGGGTAGGTCAACAGACAAGACAAACAAGACGCATACAGGGGTGGTGTATGACACATGTGGGGGGGGTTACACAATTGACGGGGATGGATGTTTGGATATCTAGAGCCCATGAGCCCACAGATGGCAACAGTGGAACTGATATCCCCACCCATGGGCAGTTGCCACTGTGCCTTCACTGCCTGGGATGGGGCTGTGCTGGGGGCTGTGTAGGCCGGGCAGCAGGCATGCCCATTAGTTGTGCCACCTGTGCCTCAAGCTGGCGTAGGGGCCCAAGAACAGCTTCCTGGATCTCCCTATGCACCACAGTCCGGACACTACGGAGGGTGAGTGGTTGTTCTCCTCCGGCCACACTTGCAGAGGGGGGACGAGCCGCATCCCCTGCAGCGCTTCCACCCGCAGGTGGCACAGGGCCACCGGAGGAGGGTCCGGACTGGGCAATACTGCCAGGTGCACTCGCCAGCTGAGGTGGGAGAGGTGGGTCTGCTGGAACCCGCCTTCCCTGTCGTCCTATGTTTTGCATTATGTCATGACAGTTTGGGTTAGTAACATACAATACCATTCACAATTAGTTGTAACAGCATGCATTAGTATTCCCATTAACCAAACACCCAGATATTCAAACCATTGAACAGCAAGCATAACACATGCATAATTTGAACAGCAATACACAGTCCAACAACATGCAGGGTTGATTGACGGCAGCAGGCCATCAGGTTTGGATGTATGAATAAGGCAGATGCATCAACGTACATGCAAATATGTATGACCCAACAGGACAAATGTCCAAGGGTGTTAATTGTGATTGCACATACCAATGTCACGTGGAATGGATTATATGTGGTTATAGGGTAGGGTGAAGAAAATCTAATTAACACCTTCAAATACCAATACATATGCTGTACATTTCTAATAGCTGCAGATATATACACACTACAGTTCTACCTACAGTTTCCTATGTGATAACTACTTCAAGTTGGTGATAGGAATGCTACTGCTACATCAATATACATTTTCATTTTTATTCATACACATTCATATCTGGCTCTGTTCAGCTACATCATCATGCTACATTTGCTTTATATAGCTATAGACAACTGTGGATGTTTGGTATTTGAGACAACCATACTATCTGCATATTGCAGACTGAGAGCAACATATCCAGATTTTGGGATACACATTCCAGTTGCAGGAACATTTTGAACACATTTCACAGTTTGGTTCTACTTGTCACATTCATTTCATTCTGTACTGACTGCAGTATGCTTTATTCAGGAGTTATTACTACTTTATTGGTGGATTCATAACTCTTTCTCACACTCTCTCACTTGTTTTATTTTTACAATTCAGGATGGTACTTAATTCTAGGCTTTATTGACATGTTTTATTTGTAGTTATTACAATCCTTTCCAACAGTCTCACGTCTGTCATGTTTCTGTATTTCAACAGGGATATATTTCACATGTGTTTTATTCAGCTTCTGCAGCTGTACTTTTCAGCCTGCTGCAGGTTTTGTACTATTATATTACAGGTGGGACATCTTTATTTCAGACTTTTTCATTTCTCTGTTTGGATTACAGACTGCATCACACCTTTGTAATCAAGCAATACTTGCAAACCCTCTTACACTGTTACTTGCACATTTTATTACTTAGTGACTACACTGCACTCTTTTGCTAACTGTCATACTTTTATATTTATTTACAGTTACAGGGAGAGGATTACTGACCTGCCTGGTGCCGCAACCACACCAGCCTATCGCCATAGGCTCTATGGTTCACAGAATGGACACCTGCAGCTGTAATATAAATAAAGTAATATTGGAATACACATATCCATAAAATCAGCTAGGGTAATTTCTTACATAAATAATTAGATGTAACTTACTCAGTAGTGGGGCGTTGGGCATTTGCCAGGCCTCCTGGATCCAATGGTTCAGTTGGTCCTGCTTCTGTCTCTTCAGGTCTGCATGGTGGTGACGGATCTGCTCACCAGTCCTTGGTATCCCTGTGGCACTGGTAAGATCATGAGCCAACCGGTCCCACGCCTCAGCCTTATATGCTTCCCACAGGACCTGGCCCTGCATGAGTTGGGCCTCATGATTCTGGACAAGGAGCCGAACCATATATTTGGACTCCTCAATGCCCCACCTCTGTGCTCGAAAGCAACTACCCTCACCTACACCTGGCATTCTGGCTGCAAGTTGGTTCTACAATCGGTTATGCTGTGTATTCCCGCCTATGGGGCTTATATATGCCATTTTTCCTGCACTTATCTGTGATTGGCTATTTTGGAATTGTATCAGCTTCACAAAACCTGCTTTGTCATGCTCCTCTTTCTATTCATTCCTATATATTTGCTATTACTGCATTTCTAAGTACAGCTGTCATGGCTTAGTGGTTCAGTACCTTGACTATGGTGCATGGTATCCTGGGTTCGAACCTGGTCACTGCTTTTTATATTTTATGACTGTCTACACAGGCTGGGAGGTGTGTCTGTGTAAAGGCAGTTTTGTTACAGCTTGCTCAACGTTGCCCATCGGTTAGCTTGTTGGCACGGTGCGCAGCTCCACGCAAACGGGTTACGCTGGTTTACGTTTCATTTGGCTGTCAGCACGCATATTACGCTCCGCTCAGCTAGGGACACACAGTTTCAGTGTGTTAAACCACTGCTCACCTACGGGCACTCATTTTGCAACTGTTAAACCACTGCTCACCTTCGGGCACTCATTTTGCACCTGTTAAACCACTGCTCACCTTCGGGCACTCATTTTACACCTGTTAAACCACTGCTCACCTACGGGCAGATGCACTCAACTTGTTAAACTGTAGCTCAGCTATAGGCACATCTGGCATTTTTTATCATTTTGTAAAATACACCAGTAACCGGTCACTTGAATAAAATAGGTAAAGCAGCCAAAAACTCTTCCAGATAACAATAAAACTGAAAATAAAAGCAGGAAGACTTGAAATAATAGCAACGAAACCTCCGATAGGATGAACGCTCTTTAATACACTTGACAAACTGCGTTTTCGTCACCAAAGACTTCATCAGACAACATAAAAACATACTGAACAGGTTTAAATACTCCATTAAATTAATTAAAAACTACTGGATTGGATGAATTTGTTTCAAACACACCTATTGTTTCTATGCTTCATGTAGTTCATTAATATTCATGAATTTCATAAAGTGCTACGTGCTTCATTAAAAACTCATATGTTAAAAACTCCTATATTAAAACCATCATATTCTATGGATTACTCCTACATAATTATTTATTCCAAAACTCAAAATACATAAACAAATTATAAATACAATGTAGTTTAAAACACTTTTTAATGTAAAAATGTATGTGTATCCAAATTCACTTATTGAGTGAATCCTATGGGTCCACAATGTGGGTATGCCCTCTAGTGTCCATAATTGATATCACATTATATTTTGTTTGCCCTTATTTTCAGAAGGGGAGTTATAGTTAAAAAATCATTCATACCAGGGCTGTTGTTGGAATCCAGGTAAACCTGCCACCATAATTCTCTATTTTCAAGAATTTCTTCCCATAAACCTCCCTTATATCAGGTTTTACCTGGTCCAACACGAAAAATACATATTTAGCTCCAATGCATCCAAGACTGTGTTTATATAGTGCATTGGTGGATTTAGCCCTAGAGATGTCGTAATAATGCTCGTAGATTCTACGTTTAAGACACCTCTCAGTCTTTCCAACATAAAAAGACTGGCAAATTTGACAAATAGCTATGTATACCACCCCCCTACTATCACAATTATAGTGGTCCTTACTTGTAATTCTTTTTCTCCTACTCTCTATATTTATTTCCGATCTATCAACAATATTTGGGCACTGATTACATCTACCACACTTGTATGTCCCCCATCTCCTGTAAATACCCTCCTTTGCTTGTTTCTTATTTCTTTCGAGTATATTACCTATATTAGATGGGTTTTTGAACACAATCTTGGGTGTCATTTTTGTTATTTCTTCAATATCTGTAATTGATCTGAATTGATTCCATTCTTTTTTGAAAATTTCGCACAATTTTACATTGGAATTATTGTATTCCAATACCAAACTCCTATTGTACTTGATTTGAGTATTCTCATTGTTATTATTACCTTTTACAGTAGGCCCCTTATTCATTTTCATATCCTTGCCTGCCTAGTATGGGCTTAAATCTATCCAGCCTTCCATCCTCTACTTCCTTTCTTAAATTCCTTATGAATTCTTCTGGATAACCTCGTTCCCTGAACATCTTATATAATAAAGTACATTCTTTCTGAAAGTCTATGTCATTGGAAGTCATTCGGGAACCTCGTACAAATTGTCCTTTAACTATGTTCTTTTTACTGTGGAATGGGTGGGCACTGTTGAAATGTAAATAAGAATTTACATACGTATCCTTCCTATAAACCTTGCTCTCAAACATATCCACATTTTTATATAACTCAATATCCAAATACTTCAAACTCTCTGTGCTTATAGTGTAGGTAAACCTTAAATATGAGGTAGTACTATGGATGTAATCCATGAATTCAAAAAATTGTGCCTCACTCCCTATCCAAAAAAGGACAATATCGTCCAGAAACCTGTGGTATAATACCCATAGGTCCTTATACTTACAATTTGTAATGAATTGCTCTTCCCATTTTGACAGTACTATGTTGGCAAATGTGGGGGCACATGCTGCCCCCATAGATACCCCTGTTTTTTGTTTGTAAATTTCCCCTCCAAACAATATAAAGTTGTATTTTAACACAGTATCCATAAGTGTCACACTTGCTATTTTATCATTGTGACTCATATCATCATCTTCGAATACTGCTTCTTCAAATAGACTCAAGCCCTCTGCATGTGGTATACTTCCAAACAAATCTATAACATCTATAGTTATAAATCTGATTTCTTCCCTACACATGTCCTGATTTATTTCACCAAGGAAATCCCATGAATCTTTTAGAATTAATTTCTTGTTGATCCATATATGCTTAGTCTTGACATCTATAAATTTGGCTAAAGGGGCTGTCTTAGACCCCTCAGCCGTAACTATGGGTCTTAGAGGGGATTCAACATATCCTTATGTATCTTTGGTATGCCGAAAATAGTGGCCAACCTCGGTTTCTTGACTTCCAAATATTTCAAAGTAGTGTCATCTATGACTTTTTCTATCAATAGATCCTGCAGAATGGAGTCTATCCTATGGTATGCTATATTAATTTCATTGTGCGAAGCTTCAATATACTTTGTTTCATCCCTTAGGATTGTATTCATTTTACTTTCGTACAAAATTTGTTCCATTATAACAACCCCACCCCCCTTATCAGGTTTCATGACCCTCAATGAGGGATTTTCACTCAATTCTTTTAATATTTGATTCTCATCTTTACTCAAGTTGTGTTGTGCCCAATATCCTGGATATTTATGTCTCACTATATTGACCATATTGTTTTCAAAATTCCTGATCTGGGGGTATAAAGGTGGATTGTAAGTAGATTTCCTCTTTAACGTGTTGTCAATCAATTTTTCTTTATTAAACCCCATTTTAGAAGCCATAACTCCCAAATTGATCTTCCTAGTGAATAACTTGACATCAAGTATTGTACGTGTAAAATCTCCCTTTCTATTGGGTATATATTTTAATCCTTTACTTAGTAAGGAAAAATGATTTGGATTCAATTTTAATGCACTAAAATTGTATATAGTAAAATTATCATAGGTGTGTTTCACATTATTATTCATAATTACATTACCATCATTGGAATAATCCACCAAGTCCAGGGTATCTAATAAGGTCTTCCCTGTCTTCTTACCCCCCCCCACCTCTGAAAATTTCCTCCATATTCATTATTATGTTCCTGATCCTGTCCCCGATGTGTTAATGGAGGAAAATCAGCTTCAAAATCTGTTACAAAACCTTCATTCCCATCATTAAATTGTTGTCTGTTGTAGTATTGTACACTTCTTCCATTATATTTCTTAGTCCCATAACGTATGGTAACTATACTGATTATTAGGCTTTGGATAACTTGTATTAGTTTCATACTCCTGATGTCCTTTGTAGTTTCCCATTTTTCTCTGTATCACCTCCTCACATTTAGTATCAATATTTCTTCTTATAGAAAAATACTTCTCATTTTCTTCCTTAATATTATGTACTAAATCAGTTGTAACACATGCATCAAGGTTAGCTATGTCTGTTCCTAATTCCTCTTGAATTTTGTTGTTCTCTTCAATAATAAGTCTAATGACTTGCAAGCCACATTCATTAAAAACTTTAAGTAAACTTTCATGAAAATGTGTCCCAATGTGCACATTGTTCGGAAATTTATAAACTCTCAAGCCTTTAGGGACAATTCCTTTTTCCAGACATTCCTGTAAATATGCATTTTCAATGCTAAGAGTTCTGTATTTCATAAGCATTTTATCTAATTTTACTAGTTTCATAGCATATGTATCATTGTCCACATTGTTGAAATTATTATTAACATTAGGTCTGTTTACATGAAACTGAATGTCTCTTTTAAGCCATTCCTCAGTGGTTTTGTTGCTTTGAATAACTTTAGTGTTAACAGTACCTTGTATACCAGTGGTATAATTAGAATTTCTTTTCGGTATAGCGCCCTTGTCCCTTCCTTGACTGTTACTTGGTTCATCACCGTTGGAAATATCCTGCAAGATAACAGGGGTGTTGTGTGGGTTAAATGGTGTCCCGTCAAGAAGAACGCCGGCTCCGTTGTCGTCGCCAATAAGCTGTCTCTTCCGCTTCCCCCTGTGGAGGTCCTGCTCCTCCTTATCATCGGTAATGTCTGTGTTACCTTTGCTGCTAACCACCAAATGAGTGCAGAGTGGAGTTAATAAATCAATTAACTCAGTCAACTGGCCAATTAATCGGCGTGTTTGGCCGGAATCCTCCTGCCCTGTAGTACTCATACCTCCTGTTCCGGTGCACAAAACGAGCAGTCCCTCCCGACTAGAACAATGACCAAAAAACAAGAAGCAGGCACTCGAACACACGTTAAAGAGGAAATCTACTTACAATCCACCTTTATACCCCCAGATCAGGAATTTTGAAAACAATATGGTCAATATAGTGAGACATAAATATCCAGGATATTGGGCACAACACAACTTGAGTAAAGATGAGAATCAAATATTAAAAGAATTGAGTGAAAATCCCTCATTGAGGGTCATGAAACCTGATAAGGGGGGTGGGGTTGTTATAATGGAACAAATTTCGTACGAAAGTAAAATGAATACAATCCTAAGGGATGAAACAAAGTATATTGAAGCTTCGCACAATGAAATTAATATAGCATACCATAGGATAGACTCCATTCTGCAGGATCTATTGATAGAAAAAGTCATAGATGACACTACTTTGAAATATTTGGAAGTCAAGAAACCGAGGTTGGCCACTATTTTCGGCATACCAAAGATACATAAGGATATGTTGAATCCCCCTCTAAGACCCATAGTTACGGCTGAGGGGTCTAAGACAGCCCCTTTAGCCAAATTTATAGATGTCAAGACTAAGCATATATGGATCAACAAGAAATTAATTCTAAAAGATTCATGGGATTTCCTTGGTGAAATAAATCAGGACATGTGTAGGGAAGAAATCAGATTTATAACTATAGATGTTATAGATTTGTTTGGAAGTATACCACATGCAGAGGGCTTGAGTCTATTTGAAGAAGCAGTATTCGAAGATGATGATATGAGTCACAATGATAAAATAGCAAGTGTGACACTTATGGATACTGTGTTAAAATACAACTTTATATTGTTTGGAGGGGAAATTTACAAACAAAAAACAGGGGTATCTATGGGGGCAGCATGTGCCCCCACATTTGCCAACATAGTACTGTCAAAATGGGAAGAGCAATTCATTACAAATTGTAAGTATAAGGACCTATGGGTATTATACCACAGGTTTCTGGACGATATTGTCCTTTTTTGGATAGGGAGTGAGGCACAATTTTTTGAATTCATGGATTACATCCATAGTACTACCTCATATTTAAGGTTTACCTACACTATAAGCACAGAGAGTTTGAAGTATTTGGATATTGAGTTATATAAAAATGTGGATATGTTTGAGAGCAAGGTTTATAGGAAGGATACGTATGTAAATTCTTATTTACATTTCAACAGTGCCCACCCATTCCACAGTAAAAAGAACATAGTTAAAGGACAATTTGTACGAGGTTCCCGAATGACTTCCAATGACATAGACTTTCAGAAAGAATGTACTTTATTATATAAGATGTTCAGGGAACGAGGTTATCCAGAAGAATTCATAAGGAATTTAAGAAAGGAAGTAGAGGATGGAAGGCTGGATAGATTTAAGCCCATACTAGGCAGGGGCAAGGATATGAAAATGAATAAGGGGCCTACTGTAAAAGGTAATAATAACAATGAGAATACTCAAATCAAGTACAATAGGAGTTTGGTATTGGAATACAATAATTCCAATGTAAAATTGTGCGAAATTTTCAAAAAAGAATGGAATCAATTCAGATCAATTACAGATATTGAAGAAATAACAAAAATGACACCCAAGATTGTGTTCAAAAACCCATCTAATATAGGTAATATACTCGAAAGAAATAAGAAACAAGCAAAGGAGGGTATTTACAGGAGATGGGGGACATACAAGTGTGGTAGATGTAATCAGTGCCCAAATATTGTTGATAGATCGGAAATAAATATAGAGAGTAGGAGAAAAAGAATTACAAGTAAGGACCACTATAATTGTGATAGTAGGGGGGTGGTATACATAGCTATTTGTCAAATTTGCCAGTCTTTTTATGTTGGAAAGACTGAGAGGTGTCTTAAACGTAGAATCTACGAGCATTATTACGACATCTCTAGGGCTAAATCCACCAATGCACTATATAAACACAGTCTTGGATGCATTGGAGCTAAATATGTATTTTTCGTGTTGGACCAGGTAAAACCTGATATAAGGGGAGGTTTATGGGAAGAAATTCTTGAAAATAGAGAATTATGGTGGCAGGTTTACCTGGATTCCAACAACAGCCCTGGTATGAATGATTTTTTAACTATAACTCCCCTTCTGAAAATAAGGGCAAACAAAATATAATGTGATATCAATTATGGACACTAGAGGGCATACCCACATTGTGGACCCATAGGATTCACTCAATAAGTGAATTTGGATACACATACATTTTTACATTAAAAAGTGTTTTAAACTACATTGTATTTATAATTTGTTTAAGTATTTTGAGTTTTGGAAGAAATAATTATGTAGGAGTAATCCATAGAATATGATGGTTTTAATATAGGAGTTTTTAACATATGAGTTTTTAATGAAGCACGTAGCACTTTATGAAATTCATGAATATTAATGAACTACATGAAGCATAGAAACAATAGGTGTGTTTGAAACAAATTCATCCAATCCAGTAGTTTTTAATTAATTTAATGGAGTATTTAAACCTGTTCAGTATGTTTTTATGTTGTCTGATGAAGTCTTTGGTGACGAAAACGCAGTTTGTCAAGTGTATTAAAGAGCGTTCATCCTATCGGAGGTTTCGTTGCTATTATTTCAAGTCTTCCTGCTTTTATTTTCAGTTTTATTGTTATCTGGAAGAGTTTTTGGCTGCTTTACCTATTTTATTCAAGTGACCGGTTACTGGTGTATTTTACAAGCGGACCAGGGCACCCTTTTCATTTTTATTGGTTGTTTTCGAGTGCCTGCTTCTTGTTTTTTGGTCATTTTTTATCATTTTGTTATCTCACATTTCTTCAAAATAAATGTCCTATTTCATTACATTTTACATAAAATATAATTTTATATGTGTACATATATGTCAGGGACTTGTTCCATGCTTATTTGACTAAAAATAAAAATTGATGTTGTGGGGGCTCAAACCATGACTGCCTGCTCTTCAGCCGACGTCTCTAACGCTACGCTATTGCTTTTTGGCTTACTTTGCATATTTAGTTGTTATATGCTTTTCCACTGACTGCTAACTGTGGCTAAGTGCCGGGCACGCCCGCGCAAACGAGCGCACTCACGGGCAAACATCTTTACAGTTTAAAAAAAATATATAACATGTTCATTTATATATTTTATGTTCATAGTCTGTGGGGACATGTGTTGTGTTTATTCACATTTCCATGGACTCTGTCGTGGGGGTTTACTTTCAGGACTTTTACTCTTCTGGGAGCGTGTCCGTTTGCAGGGCTCGGCCTACGGACACGCCCCTACTGTCTTCCACGGACCGTGTAAGCCTTAGGTGTGATTCAGCATGCCCTCATGCATATGCATGTCATGCTGACGTCACACCGTTTAACTGCAGCCTCCATGTAAGCCTTGCAACTCTTACATGGAGACTTCGTGAATCCTGCCCTATGTTTTCATCTTTAGGTTACTGCAATCTAGTTTTAAACTTCGTGTTTTCATCTTTAGCTTGCTGATGCTCTGCAGTGTCTGCATTAACCTGGAATTGTTCTCCTTGGGATTATACAACATACATGCATACTAAACTGCTTAAAATGTTAATGAAATAAAAACTCTAACTCGCATTAAAAAAAATAAATAAAATGTATCCACCCATCTCTCAGCCTCTAAAGAAATACCTGTATAATATATTTTACTTATATGTAGCTCGTGTTTGTCTCAATGTTCTGTGATTTAATAATAGTAACAGGAAAAAAATGCTTACACTAGGATACCCTATTGAATATTCATTAAAAATGCTGCGTACCACATATACAATGAATATTCATTCGATTATTCATTATTACCGACTGACGTAAACTGTCTCGGGCGAGGTTTGGGCAGTGCTTGCTACTGCGCATCTGGTGAGCCAGTACAGTACAATACCACCGCATTTCCTACAAAAATGAAATGTGAAGCAGAAAGGCATGTCAATGTATATTGCCTTCACTTCTCTTTATGTTTTATTTTATGAGGAACAGACTAAAAGTATGGTGCAAAAACCTAAAACATTGAGCTAAAAAAACATCAGAAGCAGCAGCAGTAGTATAATGTTCACATCAGACAATCATCGCATACTAAGCACACGTCAGCATGTAGTCAGCATAGTAATTGTTAGTTAACTTCAGGTTTCATTTTAACTGTGTGTGATTATGATTTTCCAAGGACATCCACCCTTAGCCAAATATATAACCAGTTACATTACTGCTTTATAGTGCAGCTCACAAATATTGCTTTTTTTTCCTCCTGCGCTCTTTATAAATAGCCTTGAATCCACGTGTTTAGTTTCACATTGTGGTTTCTACTACTTTATAGTGTAGCTCACAAATGTTATTTTTTCCTTTGTGCTTTTTGCAGGGGGGGGGGCAATCCCACCTGCACCCCCACATGTATATAAATACAAATACACCAACTCAGAGATCGCACTACTTTGAGGAAGAAAGTAAAGTACATTAGATCACAAATATTAATTTTTTCCTTGCGCTTTTTGCAGGGTGGCAAGCCCCCCTGCACCCCCCCTTTATATAAATACAGATACACCAACTCAGAGATTGCACTACTTTGAGGAAAAAGGTAAAGCACACTAGATCACAAATATTACTTTTTTTCCTTGTGCTTATTGCAGGAGGGGCAACCCCCCTGCACCCCCATGTATATAAATACAAGTATAACAACTCTGAGATCGCACTCCTTTGAGGAAGAAGGAATGAATATTCGTGATATCACAGGCAAATCTGCATGACATGTCAATCATGCATCATTTGCATGCTACAGCACAGCAATTAAGCATGTCAATTACTACGACCAATCCGATTACTACGTGAAACAGCTGGGGTGGTACTGTTGTAAAACATCACCCAAACACAAAAGTAATCGGGGACACTTAAAAATTTGTATTATAATCTGAGACATTGACAGAATAAGAGGATTTGAATTAAAATTATCTGAAATTTTTCTCCAAAAGTCACCAGTTTTAGGATGGATTAAAAGGGACAATATTAAAATTTGAGTCAATCAGGGACAGTTGAGAGATCTATTAAACCACTGTAAAAATGTCTCCAAAGCCAACTTCACGCTTCTTAAGACAGACGTGGAAAACTTCACGACACCCATGCAAATGGACCATAGAGGTACGACTACTGAATCCTACACAAATGCACTTTATAATCACTTACATGAGTGTATGGATCGTGCAATCCCTAACAGAACCAATATGCTATCCTCCAAAAAAAGGAAGCCAATCTGATGGTCCCCTGCCATAAACAAACTCTACAACAGAAGGAAGAAACTGTTGCAAAAAAAGAGTAAAATCCCATGACTGGAGGAACTCCCTGGTCAGCCTCAGTAAAAAGCTGAGATCCCTCATAAAATTCTCCAAAGCTAGTTACGAAAACAAAATCACCACTGATTCTAAAGACAACCACAAAGCATTCTATAGCTGTGTCAAGAATCTCAATGGCAACACTCAGATATGCTCTGAGTTACAGCACAATGGCACTAAATATACAGAACCAACTAATATTGCCAACATCCCGACCGATAAGTTCAGTGCTAAATTTACCCCCCTCTCACCTACTAAAGGGCCCATCTCTATACCGGAAGAATGCAAAATTCCTGTAATCACTGCTGCACAGGTAAAAACCACACTCTCCAAAGCCAAGAACACAGCTAATATGGGACCTGACAACATTCCAGGCTGCGTTCTACATGAACTACAGAACGGACTGGCACCCCACCTAAGTACCATGTTCAATCATAGCCACCTCAGGCTTTGTGCCCACTGAATGGTGCACAGCAACGGTTATCCCACTCAACAAAGGGGGAGCTGCCACGGACCCTGGAACTACTGCCCATTAGCCTGATGAGCCTTGTCTGCAAGGCTATGGAACGTATCATAATGGAACTTATAAACAATGACAATAGTAATCTCCAAACTCTAGACTCCACCCACTTTGAGTTTGTAAAAGGCAGATCATGTCTCCTAAACCTGACAGACTTCTTTGAAGCAGTCACCAAAGCTGTAGAAGAGGGTAAGATGGTTCACACAACTTATCTAGATCTCACCAAGGCTTTTGATGCCAGCCCCCACTCTGGAATTATAGATAAACTCACTAAACTAGGTATAAATCCATATATCACAAGATGGGTTGCCAACTGGCTCACTGACAGAACCCACACTGTGAAAGTAGCAGTTTCCAAATCCGACTTCAGACCAGTGACAAGTGGAGTACCACAGGGTTCAGTCCTGGGTCCTCTCCTGTTTGGTATCTACTTCTCATAAGTACAGGCTAACACAGAAGGTCTTTGGCTAACGAAGTTCGAAGATTACTGCAAACTAGGAGCCATAATCGAAACTCCTAATGATGTGGACAGCCTACAAAAGGGCCTCAATGAAACAGATGCCTGGTATCAAAGCCATGGCCTCAAGCTCAATGTCAAAAAGTGCATTGTCATCCCTTTTGGTAAGAACTCTGTACCCATGAACTACCACATAGGCGGTAGTCTGCTTAATGCTGAAAGTGTGATAAGAGACCTTGGGACACAGGTGGACAATAGTCTCTCCTTTGATAATCACATCGCCACAGTAGTTAGGAAATCCTTCTACGTGGCACACCTCATCACAAAAGGTTTCTCATCCAGGAAAAAAGAGGTCATTGTTCCCCTCTACTCGTCACTCATTAGACCCATTATAGAGTACAACACCCCTTTTGGTATGTACCTCACAAGACATCTACAACAACTAGAAAGGCCACAGAAATATCTCACAAAGAGGATTACCGGCCTCAAACAGATGCCCTACATAGACAGTCTAAAAAAACTCCAGCTTTCCTCCGTCGCATATCGCCTACTCAGAAGCAAGCTCTGCCTAACATACAAAGCTATGTCAAACCTAGAGCTGTTGGACATGTTTCACTTAAAGAAATCCCAATCCCTCTGAGCTACACTCTCTAGGGATCTAAACCTTATCACCACGATAAACAGAACATGCAGGAGGGATAGATTCCTGTCCCAGAGACTTCCCATACTCTGGAATGAACAACCTATCTATATCAAACAAAGCTCCTCATTAACACTCTTCAAGAAAAATCTTGATGATTGGATAAAAGATAGGAAATTCATCCCGGGGATCTCTTCTGTGGCTCTGCTCGACAGGCTCACAGGAAAATAATTTTCTTGGGTGGCGAAAGCCAGGATACCTTTTTGGCTAGGCTTATATAGGCCCTAGGGCCAATAGCCTAGTACCTACCTATGGATCTATGAACCTATATATAAGAAACATCACATCAACATTTGAGGTATGGGCATGGTTTCGTTGAATAATCTGAATGGCAGTCCCAAGCCGACTTCGCGCTTATTCAGAGTTTCATATGTTTAATATTATTTCCACAGAACGTTTGGCCCTTATAAACAGTGTGAGAAATATACCATTTTCTTATATTTAATTTTATTTCACTGGAATGTACAGGAGGAAACCAGCGCACCTGGAGAAACCCCATACAAACACAAAGAGAGAGAATATGCAGACTCTGGACAGATGAGAAGTACTATGTTTTTGTGTATTTCAGTGGAGATGTATACGTGTGTATGGTGGAGTGGTACCAACCCCCTCCAGTAGATGTACTTTTTCACTATGGATTAGGAAAAATAATATTTCTTTTCCAGTAAAATGTTTCAGTTTCTATTGGTAGCAGTGAATGCAGTTATTCTGTGCCACACATGTGACCAGTTCAGTTTGCCTGGTAATATTAAATATACAAAATATAATCTTATTGACTGAATCCAGGAGTAGATGGGGACTATCAATGAAACTACGCCCATACCTGTGAAAAAAATGTATGTGGTGTTTCTTTGAGAGATCAAAACATTGGTTTCAGGGTCAGCCTTAGTGACTGAGGAGCCCAATCAAGATTATTTTGGTGGTGACTCCCTCAGTGAACACCCCCACCTATATATAGCAATAACATAATAAAGGTGGAGAGGTTGACATAATGATTACTGTCTCTGCCTCAGAGATTTAAGGTACAGGGCATGATTCTGACTTCTGGTTATTGACTAGCTTGTAATAGTCTGCAGACAGCCTAGTAGCTGCATGTGAGCCTAGGTTTTAAGATATGCATAATATGAATATATAAAGACACACTCACATATGCATATAAAATAGCATATTGAGTCTAGAAAAGGGGTAGACAATGTTTAAATGTGTGAGGGAGTGTGTAACTTGGGACCATTTTCACTAAAAGGTAACCAGGCAACACTTTTTGTATTAACTTAGAAGGATAGAATCAGGAAGTTAGCACCTCATCTTAGGAGCAGCACAGTGGAGGATGAAGGTGTGGATGTGTTGGTCCAGTTGGGCAAGATATGGTGTTATATCTGGTGAAATAACTTCAGTGCTGAGTTGGAATTAGAGACTGGTTTAGTCCTGCAGCCATGGACTTTTTGAATACCACCTGCTGCTTGGGAGGTTATGCAAGACTGAAGCATACTGAGAAAATATTGTATATAATTGTAGAAGCAGAAGCAAAGGTATGACTTTTTTTATTCTGTTGTTTTTGTACCAGTTGAAATAAAAAATCAATAGTTATATATTTGTTCATAGGTGTGGCTAATGGCCCTGGAGCCTTTACAAGCCTAGCCCATAGGATTACCCTGGCATTGTGTCACCAGACCTTAGTTCCTAGTTGTTAAAGAAAATACAAAGATCAATTCACGTAAGGTTCAGCAAGGCATTCTTTATTACTTGCAGCAAGGGGACAAAGCATGTAGGTACAAGGTTCAATAGCTCAGCCTGCTGTTTTTATACAGTTCTTTGCACGTACACAGCAGGTGCTTATCAGTTAATTGCTGACTTACAAAAACATCTCTCAGAATTTAGCTTGACCACAGGGCTTGCCCTGTCAAACCCAGTTTCTGAGTAATGGTCCTGTAACTGTCTCTTCCTAACACATTTATCTGTTGCTAGTGTGAGGCCCCTATCTCAACATTCCACAGCAAGAACAGACTTTTAGGCATCAGCAGCTTTTACAGAGACCACTAGTATTTACACATTTTAAATAGAATAAATGTATTAACTCTTAACCCTTTAAGTGCAGAATTGTACACTATACAATTTGTACATTTCTCTAACATTTCCCCCTTTTAATACTTTATTCATATTGTTTAATGAGTCTAAAACAAGTCCATTTCTTCTCTTGACCATTTCCACCCAGGGCCTTTCAGTCAGAGAGTCATTCGGCTTAGGCTCAAGTAAACAATTCTTCCACCTCCAATTTTAGTAGTTCTTCATATTCAGTAATTTGTTGGTACAAGGTCTTTGAGACTGAGGCATCTATAGTGCTTTTTACCAGTCCACGCATGCAGGGGACACAGTAGCATCCAGAGAACATCAATATCGCTGCTCCAAAGCAAATGGTGATCAACAGATTCATCAGGACACTGCCCCATCTCCCAAACCATCTCTGGAAAAAGTCTGTTAAAGGATTTTGACCTGGCTTGGTCAAGGCAGATACTTGCTGAATCACTTCGAGATGGCTATCTATTTCATGTTCATTGTCTGAGATAAATGAACAGCATTCCTCTTGGATTAACACGCAAGTACCTCCTTTCGCCACCAGGGTGAAATCGAGAGCAATACGATTTTGAAGCACTACTGCTCTCATAGCGGTCAGTTCATCTGTCACCAATTCCAAGGCAGAAAAGGTTGCATTGCTCAATGTTTCAAGCAGCTTGGACAACATTCTCAATTCCCAAATCGATTTTACTGCTCCGTACTGAGATATTATGCTGGCCCATGATATGACGTCATCACCGAGAGCCATGTGGGACAGTCCTTTATCACTGACGTGAGCCAGGTCATGGTGATATATCCATGATGCATCGAATCGGCCTACTGGATTGGCAGGTTTTTTAACTTCTCGAACATTTTGAATTTTCCCTTGGGGTAAAGTTAACGTGTGTTGTATAGCTGGAACTAGGTAGCCCAAAAAGGACCACTTTCTTGGTAGCCATTTATATGCCTTTCTTCCGCACACAAAATAACAATCTTCCACTTTAATGGTGATGTTGATAAACTTGAAGCGATCCCCAAAGTCCTGTTGTCCTCGGAACATTTTCCAATAGACAGTTTCCATTTCCTGGACAAAGTTAGCTATAGAGTTTTTAACAAGTTTTCTTATAGATGAGAAATTTGTCACACAACCCAAATTGTCTGCAGTGCAGTTATAGACCACTGTTTTGTTACAATGGCCCCACCCTACCCTAGTTTTATCAAGTTTCTGAAAACACACAGTTCCGTTTTGATGGAGGGACAGCTGTAAGGCAACCACATTTGCAGACGTAATATTAGCTGTGTTGCTCAACAAGCTTGTCCATGTCTCGGTAACATTTAGTGGAGACGCCACTAAAGGTAATCCTCCATGTGCAGTTGGTATAGCTGCACAGATCCAACAATTAGAAACATTAAGGGTATCTGCACATACTTACTTGATAGCCTGATATGTGTTGAAAGCAGGATGCCATGCTGCACGCTTGCTAGGTTGTATAGTTTGGTTTACAAAGTGTGTTCCGTTGTCATTATATATTCTCTCCGGAATGCCAAACCTAGGAACAATTTCTTTCACAAGAACCTTTGCTACTGTAGCTGCATCCGGGTTCCTGGTTGGAAAAGCTTCCACCCACCTCGAGAGCATATCTATAATGACAAGGCAGTACTTCTTATGTTCACATTTATTTAACTCTATAAAATCCATGCAAATGGTGTGAAACAGGTACTGTTCCTTGTGCATGATAATGATTGCAAATCTGACATGCTAAACAAAATTTTTTAGAGTAGTTTGAAAATCCATATGAAGTGAACACCTGGCCACTATTTGTACCGTTCCCCCTGTTGAGACATGGCACTGCCCATGGCTCAATAATGCTGCATAACGAAAAAGATTAGAAGGTAATATTGGTTTCCCTTCTTTTGAGATGTACAAACCATCTCTGAAGATGGCCTCCTGCTTTAACCAATGCCTTTTTTCTACCTGTGTGGTCAATGATTGCATTGTTTGTAGCATGTCCAAATTTAGACTTTCAGAGGTTTCTAAATCTTCTACAAGATGTAAACAAGCTTCTGTGGCTGCTTGCTTTGCACAGCCTATCTTGACCTCACCAAGGCTTTTTACACCATCCCCCATTCTGGAATTATAGCTAAACTCACTAACCAAGGTATAAAATCCTACGTCATAAGATGGGTTGCCAGCTGACTCACTGACAGAACCCACACTGTAAAAGTTGCAGACTCCAAATCTGACATCAAACCAGTGACAAGTGGAGTACCACAGGGTTCAGTCCTGGGACCTCTCCTGTTTGGTATCTACTTCTCTGAAGTACAGGCTAACACAGAAGGCCTCTGGCTAATGAAGTTCACAGATGACTGCAAACTAGGAGCCATAGTCAAGTCCCCAAATGATGTGCTGTTGGACATGCTACACCTAAAGAAATCCCAATCCCTCTGAGCTACATGCTCTAGGGACCTAAACCTTGTCACCACAATAAACAGGACATGCTGGAGAGATAGATTACTGTCCTAGAGACTTCCCATACTCTGGAACAAGCTAACAATCTATGTCAAGCAAAGTTCCTAGCACTTTTCATGAAAAATCTTTGAGTGGATGGGAGATAGGAAAATATACACCGGGAATCACTTCTGTGGCTCTGCTCGACAGTGGCAAAGGAAAATAATTTTCTTGGGTGGCATAAGCCAGGAAAACTTGTTGGCTAGGCGTACTTATGTCCTTAGGCTGATAGCCTAGTACCTACCTATGAACCTATTATTAGACTAAGTACAATATTATGTAGCATTGAAATGTGCTGACATAAGGGTGACAGTTCATTATTTACCCATAAATCAAATGTCAGAGTGGAAAAGTTCAAATAGCGGATAAAGAGGATGAGGAGAAGAGAAGAAAGAATGAGAAAAAGTATTTGTTAGAAGTAATAATTAGGGTAGATATGGGAGGCAGGAGAAAAAAATGAGTAAAAGCAACATTACAAGTAAGAGAAACGAAACCAAGGAAAAGAAGAAATAACATGGACAACAAGATTTAGTGTGTGTGTGTGTGTGTGTGTGTGTGTGTGTGTGTGTGTGTGTGTGTGTGTGTGTGTGTGTGTGTGTGTGTGTGTGTGTGTGTGTGGTGTAAAAGAACTATAAAGCAAATCTGCACTGATACCTGCTTGCTGCCCTACTGAGGGGGACACTTGTGCAAGTGCAGTGGACTGGCTCCAGTAGGAAGGGATGGCAGCATAACTCTCAACATTATAGAACAAGAAATCTGGACAAGGCCATAAATAATAGGGGACAAAGGCCCAAAAATGGTACAATTTATAAATATTGTACTTACAAACTTAGAAAGTTGATAAACAGGTTTGGCATTATAGTGAATTTTCTTAAGGATATGAAGTCTGAAAATCAAATGCCTGTCAACTTTCTGACTTCAGTGTTCAATGATTTGTCAGTGATTTGACAGAAAACTGCAATTTTATGAAAACAGACAAAAAATCTGGACTTTCTGCAAAAATCTGTACTGTTGAGGTTCAGTGTTGAGGTTGAAGTTCAGGTTATACTATAAGAGAATAACTATGTAAAGATAACCATATCAGCAGCCAAAATGCATTATAAGTTGAATATTTTACTGTGTACATTTTAAATGGATAGACTGGCCTAAACTCTGGACTGATACGTTTGCTTTTTTTATTCCTGGGAAATGCTATTCAGAAGTGAAGAGGCATAGAGACATACAAGGGAACAGATTTAGTGGCACACCAGGCTGTGATTTTTTTTTTATGTCTATTGTCATGCAAAGCTGACTAAATAGTTGAATCTAGTAAAGCTGGAAATGTGAGACTGTAGCCCACTGAAGGAGGGGAGATGGGAGGAGTAACCTGGCCAGGAACTGAAACTTGCAAAACTGCTCCTTGTGAAAAGTCTTTTTTATCTCAGTAATTTGTTAACACTTTTGCATGTTTCTTTCAGAGAATGTGTAGCACATCAGTAGGAACAACATTTGTAAAACTCAGCGCATACCAGTCAATGACAAATGAGCTGCAGACTCTCAAACTTGGCAGTTTTTTTCAGGTGTCCCATTCTAAGTGAATGGAAGTCTAGTCTGACAACAAATGGTAGGGCTATTTGTTCTCAGTCTGTGCATTATGGGACAGATTTAGCTTTCCAAAGGAATCACGATGTCTGCCCCCATGAGGGCAGACAAGAGTAAAAACAAAATAAAATTAGGAATGAGTACTTATTTTGCTGCAGGCAGCTTTGGGAGGTGTAGTAAATCATGGCAAGATAAAAATATATGTTTTCTTCATCATTTGCCCATAGTGGTCCTTTAAGAGTGTGTGTGGATCAAGTACCGTAGGTGCCCTAGGTATTACTGTCTCATTTACAACCTGCAGGTCTTGAACCATGTGCCACTCTCCACTTGCTTTTTTAACTAGGAACAAAGGTGTGTTACATGGTGAATCAGAAGATTCAATTCACACACCACCTTTGAGGAGTGCAGCTATAATGGGCTTTATCCCTGCCTCTGCATCTTTTCTCAACGGGTATTGACGTTTTTGAGGTCTAAATATTGATTTTGGAGTAATCACCACTGGTCATGCCATGCAAATAAGGCCTACATCTGATTTTCCTGTAGACCACAGTTTGTCTGGGATACCTTTCAGAGCATTCTCTTCCTCCTTTAACAGGAGTGTTTGTCAAATATTTTTGCGAAAATGCAGGTGTACTGCTGGCTTAGTTTGAGTTACCCAGTTCAATTTTTGTACCTGCACTCCCTGCTCTGAAAGTTCCTCCCTGGTCTGTTTTTCCCATCTGGTAATCTTCATGCCCAACTCTACCCATTTTGTGTTTCTGTCTTTAGTGAGGCTCACATGTGGTAGGAGGTCAGATTTGTAAAGTGTTGTTATTTCTGTAGGCAGAGAGCAGCTGGCTATGCTATTTCCCATTGTGTCCCAGTATAGATTATGTAACACTAGCCTTGCTGTGGGATATTTAAACAGCTTATCTCTGTATTCTTCATCTGGCCCTTGTGTGTCATGAAAATACAAGGTGCAGTGCAGTAATGGCTGCTTCTTAATATCTAATGAGGGAAATTTACTAATGGCCAAATCCATTAATTCCTTGGTTACAGTCCCTGGGCCGGTAGTAATCAGGTCCTGACTGTACCAGTAAAACATCTCACCTCTTGGCTGCACTACACAGGTATCATGCACTTCACAGATGTCAGTCTGTCATTGCGCTTGCATCCCTTGCATAGTCGGAACCACCGCTAAGCCAAATAACTGCATCAAGTCTCTGCCTAAGAGATTTATTGGGCATTTTGCAGACACTACAATTTTACTTCTCTGTGTCAACCCTGTTACAGGATCTGTGATCATAATTTTGTGTGAGAGAGGCTCCCGGTATAGCTGCCCATTTGCAGCCTTAACAAATATGCAATCCGAAGACCGTGTACACTCCGGTAATTCGGAGGGATGTATCAGGGTCCGTAAAGCCCCAGAATCACACAAAAAGCTAACCTCTCTTCCTTCCACCAAAAGGGTGACTTCTGGCTTGATATCTGCTAAAAAGAGTTCCAAGCACAGAAGTGCCAAGTCCAATACCTCATCACTTTCATTTTCATTGTCATCCCCTCCACCATCCTGTGCTTCCTCCATTTTTACTTCTACATTACCATTTATCCTGTTTTGTATTGTAACCCTTCCCTGTGCTTCCTGACTATCATATAGTCAGTTATCACCTTTTTGTTCATCCATCCTTGTCCTATAATTTCTTTTGCAATCCCTTGCCATGTGACCTTTTTTTCCCCGCATTTAAAACATTCTCCCTTCTTTTTACGTCCCTCAAAATCTTCTGACCATTGGTCAGACTGCCTACCTTCCCTATTTTTGCCCTTTTTTCCTGGATGTGCCACATATACCTCAGCCCCATCTTCTAATGAAAATACCTGCATTTTCTTTTTCTTTTTGCTATTAAAGTGCCTCTCAGCATGCCTTGCATACTCAAGCAGTGGTTGTAATCTGCTTGTACGATGATCTACCATGTGTTTTGTAATAAAACTACTAATAGGAGCACTGCTCCCCTTCAGAAAGGCATTTTTTAACTGTTGTTCATAGGGGGAGTCTGCTGCTTGGTTGTCAGGGATTTGCATTCTGCAATGATTATTAAAGCACTCTATGAGCCTAGCAAAATAGCGGTCAACTGACTCGCCTTCTTGCTGGATACACTGATTAATACAGGTCCAGTCTGCCCGTGGTCGCCACTTTTCAGAAATTCGGTTTGTAAGCCCTGTCACCTGGGCATCCAATCCTACGCTGTTATGTGGAAGGGGTCTCTGCTGAGCGTCACGAGGGTTCCAATCACCACAGACCATGTGCCAGTCTGGACCTATAATTTGTCTTACCACTTTCTTTATCTCTTCTCCATTTAGGTTATAGCTTAGCCTCATACCTTGCAGGTCTTCTGAAAATTTTGGAAAGTTGACCCTAGAGTGAGGAATACCCTCAGTGGCCTTCCGAATATCTTCGGGACTCCAGGGTCTATATACTAATAAAGTAGGGTCTTGGTTATCCTGACCTGCTCTGGGATTAGTACCTCAATGAGAGGACAGAGTTCTTCCCCACTAGTCGTGGCCTGGGTTTCACTAAACAATCACCAGACTTCGAGATTTTTATCATCATCATCTGTATTTTTTGTTTTGGACCTGGTCCCTATTGGACCCCTAACTTTTACTAGCTTTATTTTTACAGAATCCTCACCTCCTGTAACTACAGGACATAGAGGAGGCACTCTGTGTTGATTACTTGCCCCGTATGCTGGTGGGGGAGGGGTGCTGAAGCTAGTACTAGGTGGTTATCCTCTTTATCTAAAAACATTGTTTTAGAGTTTTTTTCTTTCTGGTCTCTTCGATTTGCTTCCTCCAGCCATCTGTGTGCCTGGGGAATTCCCAATTGTCACTGTTTTTTTAACTTGCCCCTTGGAGTCTGCTTTTAATTGCTTTATCAATTTGAGAAGTCAAGATTTATCTAATTTTCCATCAAAATCATACTTAGTTACCCATTTTGAAAAATATCTAACATTATCTGCGTGCTGTACCTGCATATATTTACCATCTTCTGTTAATGGTGGGTCTTTTGATGTCTTTGCACCACAGTTATAATTACCCATTTGCTTACTACGTAGTTACCTTTAGTAATTTTATCTATTACCTTCAATTTTTTACGTGTACCATGGATTTTGTTATAGTCTCTTCAGAATGACTGTCTAACCTTCTACTATCCAGTTCACCCAGTCTATGACAGAACTGCAGCTTTTCTCTGTCCCTGGCTGAATAAAATACAATCTAGCAGAAATTAATGCAGGTTCCTGTCCCTGACTGAATAAAAATGCAGTCTAACATAAATAAAAGCAGTTTTCCTGTCCCTGACTGAATGAAATACAGTCTAACAGAAATTAATGCAGTTTTTCCTGTCCCTGACTGAATGAAATACAGTCTAACAGAAATAAAATGCAGTTTTTTCTGTCCCTGACTGAATAAATACAGTCTAACAGAAATAAATGCAGTTTTTCTGTCCCTGACTGAATAAATACAGTCTAACAGAAATAAATGCAGTTTCCTGTCCCTGACTGAATGAAAATACAGTGTAACAGAAATAAAATGCAGTTTTCCTGTCCCTGACTGAATAAATCAGAATAGCAAAACCCACCTTACCTGAGCCTACATGATTGACCACTGATTCGTGGATACCCGTCCTTCAATTGCAGATCAGAAGGTGACTGGCCTCTTTTGACGACAATTCAGTCGGAGGTCTTTATATTGCAGAAGAACTGATTTGGTTTCTTCCCCGTACGGTTTCAGCCACTTGGCCGTCTGATCCGAGGTGAAGAGAGGGCTCCGGCTCGAAGGACCAATCTGTTAAAGAAAATACAAAGATCAATTCACGTAAGGTTCAGCAAGGCATTCTTTATTACTTGCAGCAAGGAGACAAAGCATGTAGGTACAAGGTTTGTCTGATTTTCAATAGCTCAGCCTGCTGTTTTTATACAGTTCTTTGCACGTACACAGCAGGTGCTTATCAGTTAATTGCTGACTTACAAAAACATCTCTCAGAATTTAGCTTGACCACAGAGCTTGCCCTGTCAAACCCAGTTTCTGAGTAATGGTCCTGTAACTGTCTCTTCCTAACACAACATTTATCTGTTGCTAGTGTGAGGCCCCTACCTCAACATTCCACAGCAAGAACAACAGACTTTTAGGTGTCAGCAGCTTTTACAGAGACCACCAGTATTTACACATTTTACATAGAATAAATGTATTAACTCTTAACCCTTTAAGTGCAGAATTGTACACTATACAATTTGTACATTTCTCTAACACTAGTGCCTCTGTCGAGTAGACCAACTGGAGTGATCCCAGGGTCAGTTTTCTATTTCCCATCCATTCATCAAGATTTCTCTTGAAGAGGGCCAGTGAAGTGCTCTGCTTGACATGTATGGGAAGGCTTTTCCATAGCATGGGCAGTCTCTGGGTTATGAACATGTCCCTCCAGCATGTTCTGTTGATTGTGGTAATGAGGTTGAGGTCTCTGGAGCGTGTGGTGCGGAAGGACTGGGATTTCCATAGATGATGCATTTCTAACAGAGCTGGGTCAGACATGGCTTTGTAAGTCAAGCAGAGATTGCC
Source organism: Protopterus annectens (assembly GCF_019279795.1). NCBI lineage: Eukaryota > Metazoa > Chordata > Ceratodontiformes > Protopteridae > Protopterus > Protopterus annectens. Next base: position 1,222,279,013 of record NC_056743.1, read on the forward strand.
TCTAAGAAGACGATATGAGACATAGAATAGTTGGAGTTTTTTGAATCTGTCCATATAGGACAAGTGTTTAAGGCCTAGGATCCTCTTTGTAAGGTATTTTTGCGGTCTCTCCAGTTGTTGCAGGTGTCTAGTGAGGCACATACCAAATGGGATATTATACTTGATGATTGGCCTAATGAGGGAAGAGTAGAGGGAGACAATGACCTCTTTCTTCCTGGATGCAAAACCCTTAGTAATGAGATGTGCCACACAGAAGAACTTTCTAACCACAGTGGCAATTTGGTAGTCAAAAGAGAGGCTGCTGTCAACCTGTGTTCCTAGATCTCTTATAATTCCTTCTGTGTTCAGTGGACTACCATCGATGTGGTAATTCAAGGGAAATGGGTTTTTCCCAAGGGGGATGATGACACATTTTTTGGCATTGAGCTTAAGGCCATGGTTCTGACACCAGTCATTGGTCTCATTGAGCCCTTTCTGTAGGATGTCAACATCACTTGAGGAGTTAATAATAGCTCCCAATATGCAATCGTCTGCAAACATTGTCAGCCAGAGTCTCTTCGTGTTGGCTAGGACTTTAGAGAAATAGATACCAAACAGGTGAGGACCCAGGACCGAACCCTGTGGGACTCCACTCGTGACTGGTCGACAGTATGACTTGGAGTCAGCTACTTTCACACTATGAGTTCTATCTGTGAGCCAGTTTGCAACCCACCTAGTGATATAGGGGTTGATGCCTAGCTTAGTGAGTTTTTCTATGATTCCTGAGAGGGGAATGGTATCAAAGGCCTTGGCCAGATCAAGGTGGGCTGTGTGAACCACCTTGCCTTCATCCACAGCTCAGGTGACTGACTCAAAGAAGTCAACCAAGTTGAGCAGGCATGATGTACCCTTTACAAAACCAAACTGTGTAGGATCCAGAGTTTGGATATTCCCTGTATCCTTGTTTATTAAGTCCATGATGATGCGTTCCATAGCTTTGCATATCAGACTCATCAGGCTAATGGGGTGATAGTTCTTGGGGTCTGTAGTCACTCCTTCCTTTTGGAGAGGGATGTCTGTAGCAGTGCGCCATTCGGTAGGGACAAAGCCTGAGGTGAGGCTGTGATTGAACAGGGCATACAGGTGAGGTGCCAGTTCACTCTGTAGTTCATGTAGAACACAGCCGGGGATATTGTCAGGTCCGATAGAAGCTGAATTCTTGGCCTTGGACAGTGCTGGTTTAACCTGTGCTGCAGTAATACTGGGTGCCTGGCAATCTACTGGTATTGTGATTGGTCCTTTGGGGGGGTAAAGTTGGCATTGAATCTGTCGGCCAGTATATTGGCAATATCTGTTGGCTCAGTATAGGAGGTACTATTGTGCAGTAGCACAGAGCAAATCTGGGTATTGCCGTGGAGATTCTTTACATAACTATAGAAGGCCTTGTGGTTGTCTTTACTATCTGCTGCAATTCTGTTTTCATAGCTAGCTTTAGAGGATTTGATGAGGGATCTCAACCTTTTGTTCAGGCTATTAAGGGAGTTTTTCCAGTCTTGGGACTTCACCTTATTCCGCATCAGTTTCCTCCTTCTGTTGTAGAGTTTGTTTATGGCAGGGGACCACCAGATTGGATTCCTTTTTTTTTTGAAGAGAGTGTCTTGGTTCTACTGGGTATGTCGAGACCCATGCATTTGTGTATGTGTTCGTACAGTGCATAAGTGTATGATTTGGTGGTCATGCAACTTTTCTCCATTTGCATGGGTGCTGTGAAGTTAGCCACCTCTGTTTTTGGAGCCCAAAGTTAGCTTTGGAGAAGTTTTTTATGGTGGTTACCTTTATGGGGGGGGAGGGATGTGGATTTCCAAGGTGATTAGTTTGTGGTCGGATCTAACCAGGGAGGAATTGACTATTGGTATAGAGCAACATTCACCCATGTTAGTAATGACCAGGTCATGGATGTTGCTACCTCTATTGGGGGTAGGAATGAGCTGGTCCAGGGCACTGGAATTAATGAATTCCAGAAAGCGTTGGGCAAGTGTATTGGTACATGAGTAGTTTTCCCAGTTAATTGAGGGGTAGTTGAAGTTGTCCAGTATGAGAGTGTGAGGTTGAACCCTAATATTCTCGAGGGTGCTTAGGAACATGGAATGTAAGTCTTGGGACATGGCAGGCTATGACCTGAATTGCTGTCTTATCCAGTGTTAGCTGCACCTGAAGTATCTCAGATGCGTTATGTTGGGCTACCAGTCTGGAGGTGTGTGCATCCTTTATGAATATGGAAACACCGCCGCCTTTGGAACTTCCGTCCAAGTTCTGGGGCCAAAAGGTGTAGAATGAGTTATAGCCTGGTAGTGCAGGGGTGCTTTCTGCTGCCTTGAACTAGGTCTCTGTTACAGCACAAATGTCGATGTTCTCCATTTTAAGGAGTGCTTCGATTGAGTGCATTTTGAGATTTAGATTTCTAGCATTGAGCAGCATGACTCTCAGATTCCATTTGTTTGTAGCTGTTACGGTGATAATTTGGTCTTTGGAACACTGCCTAAAAAAGGCCCTATGGGGTGGCAAGAGCCTCTCTGGAAAGCATCAAGGTCTGTCAGTCATGTCATCCCAGGTAGACAGATACTGGATCCCCTTAAAATGACACCAGAAACTTAGTCAGTTGTTGAACTCAATCATTTTCTGCTTGTACTGTGGTATCATTCTGGGTGATGGTAGGATGCTGCTCAGTGCTAGGGTCATACCCACCTGGGCTACATAATATGAGCTCCTCCATGTCTTTTTTCATGTAGTCCAGGGAGGTACATGTACAATGACAGAGACATATTTGTACCTGTTGTTGAGGGACCTGAGTGCATGCTTATGTGGCAGATCCTGGCGCCTGACAGGCAGCTGACTGTTACTTTCTTTTTATTCAACCTAATGAGTGGGACATCAGTGTACCTCACTATTGAGTCACCTATGACTAGTGTGTTGCCTTAGAGGCTTTGGTTGAGTGGCACACTGTTTAGGAGAGTTATGTGTCTTGTGATTAATGTTGTGTTGTCATGGTTGAGTGCATTTCTGCCTTGGATGTCTCTGCTGTTTAGGTAGATTTTTATTGAGAGCCTCAGTAAAGGTGGGTTTGTGGTTTGTGTTTTTATGTGAAGACAGTGCTGGTGTGTGTTCTGGAGGGCTATGTGTTCCATGTGGTGTTGGGCAAGTGTTGACCTTCTCCTCTTGACCAGCTATTCAGGTCTTGGCTGGAGAGTGTGTGGCTTCGCATTTGGATATATAAGTGGATCTCTTGCAATTTTAAGTGTTGGGAGGTAAGAGGACAGGGTTGTCAGTTTACATGAGGCAGTTGCTACATTGCCTCTGGATGCCAAAGTTCACCAGGTTAATGGGAGAAAGCACAGAGAACTGACCTTTAGACATACCTGGAGGGGTGGGCATTAATAATAAGTACTGGAGCTGTTTCCTTGTAGAACGTTTAGTGCTGGTAGCACTTTTGTGTGCTACAATAATTGCTGCAAGAAGTCTGGTAGAGTGCTAAAATAATAAGCTAGTAAAAGTGCAGGAGAGGAGAGAATTAGCAGATCTAAGGGAAAAATTGAAGAGCAGACTTTGGCACTGCTCAGACCCTTACAAACAGTCCTGGATACAGCAGATCTGTATCTGGACTAGTCTAGTTTCAGGAAAGGTGGGAAAAGCACAAACTCGGGCTTTTAAACCAGAAAGTTGAAAGAGATGGAAAAACTGCCCAAACAGCCAATAAACTACAATTGCTCAGCCAAAAAACACTCCTCTTGTGGTAGATAGGCTACCTAGTGCTTACCACTCCCACTGATAAGCTAGAAGGCTTCCCTCCAACACAGAAAGGCTTGGGGGGCTCAGAAGCTTACAAACAGTCCTGGATACTGCAAATCTGTATCTGAACTAGACTAGTTACAGGAAAGGTGGGAAACAAGCGCACATGTGGGCTTTTAAACCAAAAAGTTGAAATAGATGGAAAAAACTGCACAAACAGCCAATAAGCTACAATTTCTGGGCCAGAAACCACTCTTCTTGTGGTAGACAGGCTACCTAGTGCTTACCACTCCCACTGATAAGCTAGAAGGCTTTTCTTCAACGCAGAAAGGCTTGGGGGGCTGAGAAGCTTATCAGCAGTCCTGGATACAGCAAATCTGTATGTGGACTAGACTAGTTACAGGAAAGGCAGGAAACAAGAGCAAATGCGGGCTTTTAAACCAGAAAGAGGAAAGAGATGGAAAAACTGCCCAAACAGCCAATAAACTACAATTTCTGGGCCAGAAACCACTCCTCTTGTGGTAGATAGGCTACCTAGTGATTACCACTCCCACTGATAAGGTACAAGGCTTCCCTCCAACACAAAAAGGCTTGGGGGGGCACAGAAGCTTACCAACAGTCCTGGATACAGCAAATCTGTATCTGGACTAGACTAGTTGCAGGAAAGGCAGGAAACAAGTGCAAACGTAGGCTTTTAAACCAGAAAGTTGAAAGAGATGGAAAAACTGCCCAAACAGCCAATAAACTACAATTTCTGGGCCAGAAACCACTCCTCTTGTGGTAGATAGGCTACCTAGTGCTTACCACTCACACTGATAAGGTACAAGGCTTCCCTCCAACACAGAAAGGCTTGGGGGTGCTCAGAAGCTTACCAACAGTCCTGGATACAGCAAATCTGTATGTGGACTAGACTAGTTACTGGAAAGACAGGAAACAAGCTTACATTTTTTTCTGTTCCCTGTTTCTCCTTGGAGTTATGGTATATGTGTTTGTGTGTGTGAGAGAATTAACATAAATTTTGTTAATATATGTTTGGTCAGTACCTGTAATGCCAACTTCTTTTGGTCAACAGAGGTGGTGCAAGATCATTATTATACTGGAAATAGGAAATATACCCTTTCCCTGTTATTGTGCAGTCTCAGCGCTGAATATTTAAGTAACAAGGAGTGGGGGAGAGGGCCACAGTGTCTATCTGTGTGTGTGTGTGTGTGTGTGTGTGTGTGTGTGTGTGTGTGTGTGTGTGTGTGTGTGTGTGTGTGTGTGTGTGTGTGTGTGTGTGTGGTTCCACTTTAGAATATCGAATTACTGAAAACTCGAACTTCATATGGTCGAGACCATATGATCGAGTTTTCAGTAACTCAAAACTACAGAGTGAAATTAAAAAAAAAAAACAAACACATTGTTTCTGCAGGGGGCAAGCCCCCCTGCACCCCCCCCACACCCCCTACTTAAATATACCAACTCCGAGATCTCACTACGATGCATATAAAGGGAAATCTCCCATTCCATCCTGTATGCAGAAGCACAGAACGAGAGATCTCCCATTTCCTCACTATAGTTCGATCACGGAGATGGTATATTTAAGTAGGGAGGGTGCAGGGAGGCTTGCCCCCCTGCAGAAACAATGTGTTTGTTTGTTTTGTTTTTTTTTTATTTCACTTCGTAATTTTGAGTTACTGAAAACTCGATCATATGGTCTTGACCATATGAAGTTCGAGTTTTCAGTAATTCGATATTCTGAAGTGGAACCATACACCACACACACACACACACTCACACACACACACACACACACATATATATATATATATATATATATATATATATATATATTTTTTTTTTATATATATATTTATATATATATATATATATATATATATATATATATATAGATAGATAGATATACACACACACACACACACACACACACACACACACACACACACACACACACAATTTTTTTTTTTTTTTGTTACAGTTTGGTTTTCAAACAGCTCAAATTTATAGTTGTCACTCAGCCATTCTACAAGCCTTGAAAAGAAGTACTCACACGAGCTGCTAACAGAAGCTTATCTGTAGAGGTGAACTCCTCAAAAAGGAGTACAGTATAGAACCCACTCCAGAAGCCATCAAAGTATTAGCTCCAACAGCTTGCATTCACATTATGAAGACACTCTTGAAGTCTTACTCTTCTTCGAAGTTTTCAGAAGCAAGCACAGCCCTGAAGGTTGATAGTTTTGTAGAAGCTGTCAGAAGCAGGCATACCTTCAAAGTTTGACTTGCCCCCCAAAAAAACTGTCAGGTGTCAGTGAACATAATTTGATAGATATGAATGGAGACATCTGGAGGCACATCAGCAGACTCAGACTGGAGCTGTGAAAAAATGACAGTGTAGAATCCTCAAAATAAAGAAACAATCCTACAATGGGGCCAGGCTCAGGGGGAGGATGGCCCCCCTGTTGTAAAAGGAAGTAGTAGTCCACAAAAACAACAAAAAATGATTGACCATAGAAGAGCCATAAAGACAACAGAGTGGACTATTGAGGAAAATAAAGAAATTATGTATTGTTACTATTATGTAAAAAGCCCAGAATTTCCAGACACAAAATATACAAAACAATTAAGAGAGAAATTAGAGGAAAGAAAAATACTTCCACAGGAAAAATTTTCACAAGCTTCAAATAAATATTTGGTTTCGTTAATACAACGGATTTTTGAAAAACAGTATATAGATCAAGAAACTTTGATCTCTTTGGAAAAAGAAGCCTCTGAGGAAGTGAGAAAATATAAACAACAAAACCTAGAAATATTTGAAAAATATAAAAAAGAAATATGGATATGGGAAAGAAAGAGAGATTTGATATGGTGCAATATTTATGCAAAGGAGAAAGCCAAGTTAACTAATATATAGAAGGCAGTTTCAAAGATATTCGAAGAAAAAATACAGGCAAGGGCATCCAGATATGGAAAATTTCACAATAAAAAGACTAAAAGCACAAAGATTTAATGTAGAAAAGATGATTAGTAAAGTAGAAGTTAACAAAATAGAAGATTAAGTTATGGAGTGCCTGCAAAGTGGAGGATTTAATGTAGAAGGTCTAAAACAGACTACATCACAGTATGATGGAGTGAGTCCCCAGAATAAGGAAAAGCAAGAAGATCAGAAGACATGTGAAGAAATATGGACAGGGGAAAGGAAGCGAGATTTAATATGGTGTAATATTTATGCAAAGGAAAAAGCAAAACTAACTAATATAAAAACAGCAGCACCAAAGATATTTGAAGAAAAATATAGGCAAAGGAATCCAGATATGGAAAACATTATAATACAAAAAATAAGAAGACTAAGAGGAAAAGTAGAAAAAGAGATTAGTAATGGAGAAGTCAAAGAAATAGAAATTGAGGTAATGGATCAGCTGGAAAGAGAAGGATTCAGTGTAGAAAATCAAATGCAGAAAGCACTACAACAGGATAGAGCAATGGATATCCAAATTAAGGGGAAACCAGTGGAACAGGAAGCAACAGGACAGGTGTCATATCAAGATATTTTGGAGCCTTCCACAGGAAACCAGTATAAAAGTTCACTCGAAGCTAGACAGGAAGGAAAGGAACAGGAAACTGTAGAAACTCTGATGCAGTCAATGTTGAGGAGTGATAGACCAGTGAGTTTCCATATGACAAAACAACAGATGACACGATGAAACTGAAGAGAATGTGCCACAAGAAGATGCTATAGAACTTTCTATAGAATGCCCGCAGGAAATGGAAAACAAGGGATGTGCCCTCGGTATGGAAGAAAAGGAATTAAGAGAAGAGTTGCTTGATTTAATAGACAAAGACAGATATATCAAGATCAATGAGAGAAATAGACTGCAGAAGGTTAACAAAACCCCAAAAAGTCAGAAGCTTGATAAAACAAATGAACACAGTAATTAGGACTGTCCATAGAGATCCATGTGATATAACAGAAGTAAACAGAATATATTACTGTGCTGCTAAATTAATTACTGATAAAACAAGAACATAGGGTAGCAAGGGAAAATGGGGGGGGGGGGAGTGAATACCATCATGGAAATATCGAATAGAGAAAACTATAAAGCAGCTAAGACAAGAAGTGTCATTGTTAGAAGATTATAGAAGAGGGAACAGATCAACAAAAATATTAAGAAAGATAGATGTGTAAAAAGCAGTGTGCAATATTAGAACAGACCAGGATCTATTATGCACTATTGGAGATAACAAACTAAAAATTTCAAAACAGGCGGAAAGACTCAGAAGATACAAAGATAAATATAAGGGAAAAGCACAAAATAATCAATTTACTAATGACCCAAAAGGTTTTATAGAGAATTGGGAAATAAGGTAAAAGGAATTGATAGACCACTGAAAAAAGAGGAAGTAGATACATTTTGGAGAAGTATCTGTGAACATCCTGTGGAACATAACAAAGATGCTAAATGGATAGAAGAAGTAAAAGAAAGAATAAGAAGTTTAAAGGTACAGGATATGAAATGGGATGAAATAGCCAGAGAGATTGAATCAAAGTTGAGAAAAGCCTCTAATTGGAAAACCTCAGGCCCAGATGCAGTACCTAACTTTTGGCTTAAAGTATTAACATCTTTACAGGAGGATCTAGCCATGAATAAGAACTACTTATATGCACACCCCAAACAGACACCGCACTGGTCAACAACAGGAAAAACCATGCTCTTACTTAAGAGCATGTTTTTTCCTGTTGTTGACCAGGAAAAACCATGCTCTTACTTAAGAGTGAACCTGCAAGTTACCCTAAAAAATATAGACCAATAACTTGTCTTCTGATGATGTATAAACTATACACGGGGATTGAGTTTATAGTCATTTAGAAGAAAATTCAATTATGGCAGTAGAACAAAAAGGCAATAAAAAAAGTCATATGGAACAAAGGATCATGTGTTGCTAAATAAAGTTATAGTGGATGACTGTAAGAAAGGGAAGAATCTAAGTATGGCATGGATTGACTATAAAAAAGCATTTGATAGTATCCCACATTCATAGATAAAAGAGTGCTTAAAAATGTATAAGGTACATCCTACACTGATTGATTACATAACAGTAACCATGAAACAGTGGCAGACCACTTTGCAATAAAGCCATGATAAAGGACAGATTATTATCCCAGGGATAAAAATCCAAAAGGGGATATTCCAGGGTGACTCCCTGTCACTGTTGCTATTTTTCCTTGCCATTAATCCATTAAGCTGTTTACTTAACATCTTAGGTCATGGCTACAATTTGGCTTCTAGAAAACAACAAAGTCTAGTGACTTCTCATCTTCTCTTTGTGGATGATTTAAAACTGTATAGCTCATCAGATGAGGAACTGAAAGCACAGCTGCAGGTTGTCAAAGCTTTTTCAGATCATATTGGAATGTCATTTGGCCTTGATAAATGTGCAAAAGCAACCTTTAAGAAAGGAAAATTGCAGCACCAGGAAAACATCAGTTTGGGACAAGAATGTGATCTAAAAGAACTTGAGCAAGAGGGAGTGTATAAATACAAATGCGAACAAAGCTTCGTAAGGAGTACTTTAGAAGACTTAAATTAATCCTGAAAACAGCATTGACACATAGGAACAAGATCCAAGCTATAAATTAATTTGCTCTTCCTGTCCTAACTTATAGTTTTGGAGTCATTGACTGTCCCCAAAAAGTGTTGAATAGATTGGATATTAAAACAAGAAGGATGCTTCATGCTCACCAAATGATTTATAAAAATCAGTGTATACCAAGATTATATATTCCCCATTCTGAAGGAGGTATGGACCTCCTTGAAATTGATTACATGTATAGATCTGCAACCGTGGGACTCCACACATATCTATTGACCTCACAAGATCCAAATGTGGTGAAAGTTTTGAAACATGAAGAGAATAAATCTAAGATGACTTCTATGCTTAATTTAGCAGAAGCATATCGACATCAAGCAGGAATGGAAATCAAACCAGAAGTGGATAAAAACCAGGCAGCACCTGAATGTGCTAAAAAACAAAAGAAAGAATATACGGTGAAGGACCAGGTGAGAATGCAAGAAATGTGGAAAAAACATAAATATAGTTGCAAGTATAGAAAACATCTGGAAGAGCCTCATGTTCATCAAGAACAAATGCAGGAATGGTTAAGGAGAGGTGAATTTACATCAAGAAATGAAAGGTTAATATTGGCAGCCCAAGATAGTGGGCTACGTACATGCTGGTTTACTAAGTCCATTGAACATGTGGGAGAAACAGACATATGTAAGTTTTGTGGAACCAAATTGGAAACAGTCACACACCTTATTGCTGGTTGCGACTCTTTAATGGCAGAGGGATTGTATACTGAAAGGCATAATAATGTGGCGAGATTGTTACACTGGAGATTGTGCAAACATTATGGTATCGAAGTGGCTGAAAAACACTGGAAACATAAGCCACAGAGAATCATAGAAAATGATGAAGTTTACATCACATGGGATCACCCAATGCCAACAGTCCAAAAGACAGATGCTAGAAAACCAGATATAGTGGTCCAAGAAAAGAAGACAAAAGTAGCATTGATCATTGAAATCACCACACCTAGTGACTACAGTGTCTTGCGTACAGAGAGACACAAAGTCGTAAAATATCTCGATCTGCAGGCAGAAATGAGAGCCATGTGGAAGAAAGATACCTAGACAGTTCCAATAGTAGTAGGAGCAATTGGTCTTATAAAAAGAATTTACAATCATATTTATATATGTTACCAATTCATGTAATACCATATGAATTGCAGAAGGAGTCATTACTGGGCACATTGCGGGTGCTGCAAAGAGCACTTTTGGCTAACATCAAAGACTGAAACGATACTAATTTCATGAACTTTAATTGTACATTGACTTAGGAATGGGGTTCATTCCCCTCATGGTATTAGAAACCCAAAAGACTTGGAGAAATTAAAAAGGAGTTGTGACATTTGGAGTTGGAGGGACACTGGAGATGTAATATTTTGGCACTGAATTGATGGAGAAATAACTCCCACAAACAAACAGAAATACGGTTGATACATTGTTTGCAATCATCACTGTTAGACTGCAGCTGTGACATAAAACAATATAGAGCATTTTAAAATGACTGCAGAAAGCAACATTTAACAGTATACCATTGAAATAATAAAAAATGCATGTTATCTATATATACAATATTATTTCTTAAGGCCAAACACTGAGTTGTCAAGTTTATAACCTACTGGCCTTAAGGAGGCTTGATTTCCATAACCCCATGTTGGTGTTTTCTACTACTCACTTATGTAGCAATATTATTTTTGAAGAAAATTAATGACTATTTTTTTTTTCAGTTGTAAGGGGAAGCTTATTCCACGATCTTGGAAGGCATTATTTAAAGTTTTTGTCACTTTTTTCGGTTACTGATATTTATTATTTTTAGTGTCATGATCCCTTGCCTAATGATAGTTTTCACAGCAATGTATTTTAGGCTTTGTGATAGAAATGAGTCAGATATTACTAGACAAATCAGACAGAGGTCACTTATTAATCACTGAGAAACAACATATAATAAGTCAAAAACCAAAAAACTCTGTCTGGTAACTATAAAGGCTGTCCTCCTTATAATATAAATCCACTGTAGCCACTCGGAAATAGCTAAAACACTTTATTCCAAACGTACATGAATAGACCAGGATACGTCCAAAGACATCAATAAAACAAAACAGTAACCACCAATGGATTTAGCGCGCTTTCATCTCTACACATGAGACTTCATCAGAATCTTACTTTCAAGTTAAAAAAAACATTTAAATAATCTATCATGGCCTCCTATTGGTTCATATTTGGCGCTCAAATCGTATACAACCATAAGGAATGCTCAAAATACTTTGAAAATACATATCGTCATCAGTGACGTTACATAAAAAATAAAAATATGTACAATAGCTAAAATAAAATAACTTTCTAATAGCATTCATTTTATGGAAAATGTGCAATTTCTTAGGTAAACTTGCCATTAATAAAATATTTGTGTACAAGGTGTATAATAATAAGGTATAAAACTTGTAACCCATTGTCAAACTGGGTTTTAATCAGATTAGTTAATAATATTATAATATAATGAATACATATATATTGATCAACTGTTATTACTTAAATATAAAGAAATTATACCTTATTATTATTAAGTTTTATACCTTATTATTATACACCTTGTACACAAATATTTTATTAATAGCAAGTTTACCTAAGAAATTGCACATTTTCCATAAAATGAATGCTATTAGGAAGTTATTTTATTTTAGCTAGTGAGTTGTCAATCTCCTCTCCAGTCCAGCTGGTGAATCTGGGAATCTTGAGGCAATGTTACAACTGCCTCATGTACACAGACAACCCTCTCCTCCTCCCAACAAATTCCAACACATGTGAGAGATGCAACCATATAGCCAAACTGGAGGCTAAGCTCTCTCAACTCAGTACTGGCATAACCAGTCAGGAGGAGAAGGAAACCACACTCACCACAATTCCAGTCTCACATAGACCTACCACGACAGCAAACCAAACACATAATCACACAAAAACATACTCAGAGGCTCTAAATAAAGATCTGCCGAAGCAGCAGAGACCTCCAAAGCAGACACCCAAGCAGCCGCTACCCCAAAACAAAACACGTGCAACACATATCTCACAAAGCCAGTGCGCCGAACAGTCACAGCCCTTAAGACTAAACAACACACCTGATACACTTGTAATAGATGACTCTATCGTCAGGCACACTGACGTCCCGCTCAACAGGCTGAACAAGGAGAGGGTCACGGTGAGCTGCCTGTCGGGTGCTAGGATCCGCCACATAACACAAGCACTCAGGTCCCTCCAAGGCAAGTACAAATATGACTCAGTCATTGTCCATGCTGGTGTGAATGACCTGAGACGTACCTCCCTGGACTACATGAACAGAGACATAAAGGAGCTCTCTGAGCATGTAGCCCAGGCCGGTATGACCCTGACCTTGAGTAGTATCTTACCCTCACCAAGAATGATGCCACAATATGAAGACAAGATGATCAATTTCAACAATTGGCTTAAGTACTGGTGTCATTCAAAGGGGATCCAATGCCTGTCAGCCTGGGATGATATGCTCGACAAGCCACGGTGCTTCGCTAGGGATGGCTTGCACCTGTCACCCCTGGGCTTTCGGATATTGGCAAAGGCTCTTGCTACCCCCATAGTGCCTTTTTTAGGCAAGACTCAAAAGACAAACCCACCTCCATAGGTATCACAAGGGATAAGAAACTAAGAGTAATGCTACTCAATGCCAGAAGTCTAAACCTCAAGATGCACTTCGAAACTCTCCTTAGCATGGAGAACATCGATATCTGTGCAGTAACAGAAACCTAGTTCAGGGCTCCCGAGAGCACCCCAGCACTATCAGGTTATACCTCATACCATGCTTTTTGGCCCCAAAACTTGGACCGAACCACAAAAGGAGGGGGAGTATTGATATTCATCAAAGATACCCACACCTCCAGGTTGGTGGCAAAGCACGAAGCATCAGAGACTATCCATGTGCAACTAACAGTGGGTAAAACTGCCTTCCAGTTTATAGCCTGCTGCAGACCACCCTCCCAAACCCAGAAACCCCACTCGGCCTTACTGAGAACACTGGAAAATATGAAGGTCTCTCCAAACACCATTATATTGGGCGACTTCAACTACCCAAACATAGACTGGGAGCATTACTCTAGCTCCAACACCCTAGCCCAAAGGTTCCTAGAATTTATAAACTCAAATGCTATGGAACAACTTGTTACCACTCCCACAAGAGGGGAAAACATACTGGACCTGATCATCACCAACATGGGGACTCTATGCTCCAGACCAGAAGTGTATCCCTCACTGGTAAGATCAGACCATAAACTAATCTCACTGGATATTCACATCCCGATCCCACCCCCTGCCCATAAAACCACAGTGAAAAACTTCTCTAAAGCAAATTTCACACTCCTCAAAACTGAGGTGGAATCCTTCAAAGCCCCCGGGCCTGTGGAAAATATGGCCCAGACCGCAGAATCCTTTATAAACGCATTCTATGAACACCTTCAGGAATGCATGGATCATGCGATCCCAAATAAAACCAAGACCCAATCCTCCAAAGGCAGACATCCTGTCTGGTGGACCCCAGCCATAAACAAACTATACAATAGAAGGAGGAAGCTACTAAATGATAGAGCAAAATCCCAAAAAGGGAAGGCATCACTGATCAGTATTAGCAAAAAACTATGGGCACACATAACATTGTCTAAGGCCAGCTTCGAGAGAAAAATTGCACAGGACACTAAGGATAATCACAAGGCTTTCTTTAGTAATGTTAGGAACCTGGGTGATAATTCCCAGATATGCTCAGAATTAGTCCAAAATGACAAAAAATACACCGAACCCACAGACATTGCCAACATCCTAGCTGACAGGTTCAGCGCAAACTCCCCCCCCTCCCCACCAAAAGGGCAAATATCTATCCCAGCAGAGTGCTGCCCCCCTGACATCTCAGATGCTCAGGTAAGAGCCGCCCTCTCCAAAGCAAAAACACAGCATCAATGGGACCAGACGGTGTCCCGGGCTGCGTCCTACATGAACTCCAAGAAGAGCTAAACCCAAACATAAAACTACTATTCAATCTCAGCTTTACTACAGGATATGTGCCCAAAGAGTGGCGTACAGCATCAGTGGTCCCTCTCCATAAAGGTGGTGCCTCAACAGATCCTGGAAACTATTGCCCCATAAGCCTGACTAGCTTGGTCTACAAAGCTATGGAAAGGATCATCATGGACCTCATAAATAAAGATATTGGGGACCTAGAAACACTGGATCCTACCCAGTTTGGCTTTGTTAAGGGCAGATCCTGCCTCTTAAACCTGGTTGATTTCTTTGAAACAGTCACCAAGGCCATTGACGAGGGGAAGGTGGTCCACACAGCCTACCTGGACCTCGCAAAAGCCTTCGATACAATACCCCACTCGGGCATTATAGATAAGCTCACCAGCTTAAATATAAACCCCTATGTCACTAGATGGATTGCAAATTGGCTCAAGGACAGAACCCACATGGTTAGAATTGCTGGAGCCATGTCAGACTCCAAACCAGTTACAAGTGGTGCCCACAAGGTTCAGTCCTGGGACCTCTCTTGTTCGGTATATATTTCTCAGAGGTACAGGCCAACACGGAAGGACTGTGGCTGACCAAGTTCGCAGATGACTGCAAACTGGGCACCATTATCGACTCTCCAGCCGACACAAGCATCCTCCAAAAGGGCCTCATAGAAACAGACAACTGGTGCCAGAGCCATGGCCTCAAGCTAAATGCCAAAAGTGTATAGTCATCCCTTTGGCAAAAACAAAGTGCCCACAAATTACCACATAGGTGGTAATCCATTAAGTACAGAAGAAGTAATTAGGGACCTGGGGACCCAAGTTGATAGCAATCTCTCATTTGACAACCACGTGGCCAAAGTGGTTAGAAAAACATTTTATATAGCCCACCTAATCATGAAGGGATTCACATCTAGATCAGGGGACGTCATCATGCCTCTTTACTCATCCCTCATCAGGCCCATAATTGAGTACAATGCCCCTTTTGGGATGTACCTTACCAGACACCTGCAGCAACTGGAAAGACCCCAAAAGTACCTCACCAAGAGGATCAAAGGGCTCAAACAGATGCCATATGCTGCCTGGTTAAAGAAACTCCAGCTCTACTCAGTGGCATACTGCCTGTTCAGAGGCGATCTGTGCCTGATGTATAAAGCCATGTCCAACCCGGAATTAATGGACATGCTGCACCTCAGAAAATCCAAATCCCATCGAGCTACGCTCGAGAGACTTGAACCTCAGCACTGAAATAAATAGGACATGCTGGAGGGACAGATTCATAACCCAGAGGCTCCCTTCACTCTGGAATAAAATCCCAGTCCAGGTTAGGCAGAGTCCCTCACTGACTCTCTTCAAGAGGAATCTTGATGAGTGGATGGGAGATCGTAGGTTTACCCAGGGTATCACTTCTGTGTCACTGTTAGACAGAGGCACAGTATACTAACCTCGAAAAAGGGCATAGCAAAATACATTTAAAATGGGTGGCGAAAGCCAAACACATTCTGGCTAGGCTTATAAATGCCCTAGGGCAGATAGCCTAGTATGAACCTATGAACCTATGAAATGTAAATTACTTTAATGTTGTATAGGATGGTATTATAAATAGTGTGTGCTGTATCGAAAATTATAATAATAATAATAATAATAATATCAATGACAAATAGATGTAAATATGCATATAAAATATGATTAACAGTAAAATTGATAGTAAAAGTTAATATAAAATTGTTATAAAACTATAAATACAATATCCACACTGATTAAAATGTATTTATTATTGTTGTAAAATATATTTCATAGTTCTTCCAATTACTTCTGTTTTCTCTTAGGGTTCTGGGACAACAGTTTTAAGGCAGGTTTGATGGAAATGTGATCATTCATTCCTAGGTTAACACATGAATCCAATCTAATCTGCCAAATCATCTCCCTATATTCCAAAAATGTTTCCCAGTCACCACCCCTCTCTCTCTGTTTGACCACCTCTAAAACCCAAAATTTTATGTTCATATTAGTACATTTTAGGGTATGCCTATATATAGCATTATTCACATTCTTTTTATTGATATCCCTAACATGTTCATAAATACGACTTCTCAAATTTCTCTCAGTTTTCCCCACGTAGTATGCCCCACATGTCATACAGAATGCCAAATATACCACCCCTTTTGTATAACAACTGGAATATGAATAACTCTTCAGCTTTAAACCAATGTTGGGAATATACAATTCCTTTTCTCCTAATATAAATGGACATTGAGCACACCTTCCACATTTGTGGGTCCCAACCTTATTACTTGCCCCTTCATTAATATCATTATTCTACTTTTCCAGAATGTTCTTTAAATTCATATTCCTCCTAAAACTATATTTTAGTTGCTGTTGAAATATTTGTATTCTGGTGGGTATCCTGTTAAACATGTTCCATACTCCTTTAATACTCCTTTTTATCCGTCCTATATCGTAATGGTAGGTTAAAACCAAACGTGGGATATCAGTACCTATACTTCCACTATCAATATAGTTATAATAATTTCTCCCCCTATTCTCTTTAATTTCCTTGATTCCTAATTCTTGCACCAATAAGGGTTTATACTCCACATGTCTTTTCTTTATAATTTCTTTTTTAATATTCTCAACCATTTTCTCTGGATACCCTCTTTCTAGGAACATATTTTTAATAGTGTTGACTTCATTAATAAAATCAATTGGGTCTGATGTCATCCTTGACGCCCTAATCATTTGGCCCTTTACTATATTCTTTTTAAGATAAAACGGGTGGTCACTCTCATAGTGATGATATGAACTGGAGTAACAATCTTTTCTATAAACAGTAGATTTGTATTTCATCTTATCATACTCCTTATCTATCCTGACATCTAAATAATGTATCACGTCTTTATTGCTTTCAAAAGTAAACTTTAAAAAATCAGTGCTATTATTTAAAACCTCCATGAATTCACCAATTGTTTCCTGGGTACCATCCCAAACAATAAAAATGTCATCCAAAAACCTGTAATATCTCACTATATTTTGTTGGAACCTAGAATGGAAAACGTACTGTAATTCCCAATATAACATGATAATATTGGCATAAATGGGGGCGCAAGCTGACCCCATCGCCACTCCATCCAACTGGTGGTATATTTCTCCCTGAAAATAAATGAAGTTGTATTTCAAAACCAACTCCATATGCTCCAGTACCAGTTTGAATTCATCTGCCTTCAATATTTGAAATTCCACAAGCATTTTTTCAAACCATTCTAGTCCTTCCTTGAGGGAAATGACAGAGAATAAATCTTTCACATCTATAGTCACAAACAGGAACTCATCATTATATGGAATAGTTTTAAATTTTTCCAAAAAGTCCCATGAGTCAACTAAAATATGTGGATATTTAAGATGAAAACAACATATAATGACAATTCTTGAAGCCTTTATAAATAATTCAGTTTATTCCAGCCTTATATTTTTCCAAGTAAACAACTGATGTACCCTTTCAAATTCATTAGCTGGATTTTTCAAGTGGTACAAAATGCAGGATTGTATTAAAAAAAAATGGGTCAGGTCAGTGAGATTTAAAATAGTACAGTGATCTCCCTGAATTGAGCAGAGATGACGTTGAGCTACACAATGCCATGACACTTCTATGGGCTAGGCTTGTAAAGGCCCTACGGCCTCATTTCTACCCTTCTCTATGCCTCACCTGTTCTAACCAACTTTAGAAAAACAGACCTAGCTAAGCTTGACTCATGCTACAACAAAATAACCAGATTCACCTCAGACTCCCCATTTAGATCTCACCACTGCTCATGCTTGAAGCAGCTCAATGGGTTGGAACTTCCCCAACTCTTACACTACAATCAACTTGTTCTGGCCCATAAAATTCTGTATCATCCAGAAAAAAACCCTGCACCACAAAACCTACTTCACCTCCACAGCAATAACAGGACTCTTCGCTCCAATCTATTCTAAAAGTAACTAAATCTTAATAATACTGCAGGTGACTCCCTCTTCTCTAATTATATATCTAAAATCTGGAATGCTCCACCCAGTCTTATACCTACTATCACCTCCTTTACTCAGTTTAAAAAATAATTAAAAATCCATCTCATTAATAGCTGGCTATGCTCCTGCACTGCACCAGGTTAGCCCCTCCTCTAGTTTAGCTCCTCCTTCACTATGCTCTCCACTCCTAATCTCACATGACAATTTTTAATTGACAACTAATGGATCAAGGTCCTAGGGCTCTACATACACATATGATTAATGAAAATTAGATTTTGTTCTGGTTTAGTCTTTTCATCAACCATTATGATGTTGTTTTACACTTGTCACTCCAGATATAATGTTGATGTTCTCTTAGGTTTTGAGACTTTAGTAATGTATTACTTCTCTGTTTCGCCAATCGTGTTATTATGTCTATAGTTACTACTTGAGCTATGTATAACTGTACTTGAATGTAACTTTTCTTTGCAACTTTTGTTTATACACTATATATTGCATGTATTTTTTTTATTTCTGGATCTTTTCTCCCCAGGACTCCACTGAAAATGGACCTGTGTCCAGTGGACTATCCCGGTTAACAAATGTAAAATAAATAAATAAATTAGCCTAGTACACACCTATGAACCTATGACATTTAGCATTAGATGTACTACAGAAATATCTTTCCAAACTTTAATAGACACAAACACTTGTCAAAGTTTAAATTGATGTTCCTCATTAGATCACTGCTGCAATAGCCTTAAGCAAAATGGGACGAATACCAGACATTACTGAGTAAGAGACAAGAAAGCTGGATCAGAGTCCAGGATCCCTTGAAGAATAGTCCTAGCAAAGGTTGCACCAGACCTAGAGAAGGAATCTAGTCTGTAGTGCTTTTTAATTGTGTGGGCAGATAACCAAGCTTCTACCTCTAGTATATTTCTAGAGTCCAGCCCTTAAAAAAAAAAAAAGTCACACAAGTAGCCAGGGCCTTGGTAGAGTGGGCTTTGACTTTGCCTGGAAGTGTCTTGTTATGAAGAAAGTAACAAACAGCAATAACATGGGACAACGAATTGAACACAGTCTGTTTGTTTGTTTATTTTATTGACATGTGATTACTGGGAAAGTCTGAATGGGTAGGTACTCATTTGCAGCAGAGGTCCGGGGAGAAAAGCTCCAAAATATACAAAAACAGTTTAAGAACAATAGTTGTTCAATCATCAAAAGTAATATAATAAAAAACAAAAAACATCTATAATTTAAAAACTTTTACCAAATTAGACATAGGCCAGATTCATGAACAGTTAAGCTCCACGCTGCTACCATGTGCACTTTGTGCCATGATGTGTTCACAATAGCATACTATTTTGTATTCATAAAATAGTGCTACACATCATGTAGAGCCACCAAAAAAAAAAAAAACAAACAATGCTAATGAGTGCATAATCATGCAACCAATCCAAGATGGTGGAGCCATTCAGGAAGCTATAAAGTAATCATGTAGAGATGGTATAGCCCTTTGCCATGAACTCCAAAACCTACTGGAATATAGCCACCATCACACTTTGCAAAATAAGCAATGTTAGGAGCTGCTGCTGCTGCTGTTCTCTTGCATGTGTATTTGCAACAGGCTCAAATCTATGCTGCTGCTGATAGACCTTGTCCAAGGAGAAGAAGGGTGTTCAGACCCCATTTTACATATCATAGACTGTATGATATTGAAATAATAGAGCAATACAGGGTTAATAGGGAAACACTACAGGAATTCTGCAATCCCTGCCCCCCCACCTCAGACCCAGGGAAAATCAAGGCGAACCTATGGCAGTGGAAACTAAGGTATCTACATTGTAAAAACCCACAGGGATACACTATTTATTTTATTTATCTTATTTTACATTTATTAACCGGGATAGTCTGACTGGAGATAGTTTAATTTTCAGCGGAGACCCAGGGAGAAAAGCTCCACATGTGGATAGTTACAATAAGAGTTAACAGTAGCAGTTTTATACAGTTACATATAGATACCAGAAGAGAGTACAGGCAGGATGGAGTGGGTGGAGAAGAGTGTCAGGAGTGATTTGTGACAGACAAGTACCAGTAAGAGTGAAAGGAAAGGTCTACAAGAGGGTAGTGAGACGAGGTATGTCATATGGGTTGGAGACAATGGCATTGACAAAAAGGCAGGAGTTAGAGCTGGATGTGGCAGAGTTAAAGATGTTAAGATTTGCACTGGGTGTGACAAGGGTGGACAGGATTAGGAATAAGTATATTAGAGGGTCAGCCCAGGTTGGAAGGTTTGGAGACAAAGCCAGAGAGGCAAGATTACATTGGTTTGGACATGTGCTGGGGAGGGATACTGAGTATATTGGGAAAAAGATGCTAAGGATGAAGCTTCCAGGTAACAGGAAAAGAGGAAGGCCTAAGATAAGGTTTATGGATGTGGTGAGAGAGGACATGCAGGTGGTTGGTGTGACAGACCAAGACGCAGAGGACAGGAAAAAATGGAAACAGATGATCCACTGTGGTGACCCCTAACGGGAACAGCCGAAAGAAGATGATGACATATAGATACCAGTGCAGAATTATAGGATTACATGCATACTTAAAAACTTGGAATACATACATACTTAAAACGTTACAATATTAATTTTCCTGTTCGAACTTAGACATTTTTAGTGGTACAAGGCTGAATAAGGTAGCATATTGCTGTAAGTTCGGCAGGGAGCTGGTTCCAAATTGTACCAACAGAGTTGCAAAATAATGACTCACCTGCTGAGTTTTTAGATTTAACATTTTGTGCCAGCATTTTGTCAGAAGAGCGGAGGGTTTTTAGGTTACTGTATGGGGTAATTATATTTTTGAGTATGGGCTTGCTTTCGGGCTGATAGAGGACTTTGTGGGCTATTAATAATTAGTTATATTGGATTTGAGAGGGAAACTCTAGCCAGCCTAGAGATCGTAGGTTAATACAGTGGTGGGTTCTATATGCCGAGCCTGTGGCAAATCTGGCTATGTTATTGTAGTAGCTATTGAGTTTATTGAGGTCAGATTTACTCAGGTTTGTATAGATTGGGGAGGCATAAAAAAGGGTTGAAAGTAAATGTGTTCGGGCAATCACCGTCCTAGCAGTTGGGGTTAGAAATACCTTAATCCTTTATAGAGATCCTAGCTTCTTGTTGACTGTTTTAATGGTTTTGTTGATGTGAGCATCAAACTTAAGGTTATTGTCAACAATTACACCTAATAGTTTTTTATTACTATCTGGGGAAATTATTGTGCCTTTATCAGATGTTATGGTAAATGATGGGAGTGTAGCCTTCTGGGTGGGGGTGAAGAGTAGCAGTTTTGTTTTATTTGGATTCAATAGAAGACATCTGTCAGTGAGCCAGTTTTCTACTATGTTGAAAGTATTTTGGGTTAAGGTCCGCAGGTCTAATGGGGAGGTGGCAGAAGAGATTAGAGTAGAACCATCTGTATATTAAATGCAGGTTGCTTTGGGGATGACAGTATGAAGATCATTAATGAAGATGGAAAAAAGGAGAGGTCCTAGTATAGACCCTTGAGGAACTCCAAAGGTGACTGGCAGTAGGGAGGAAAGGCTATCCTTCCATAGCACAGCTTGTTGTCTGCCACTTAGATAGGACTGAAACCAGCGTATTGCCAGGCTATCTATGGCAAGTGGTTTTAGTGCTCAAATGAGTAGTTGGTGGTTTACCATATTAAATGCCTTAGATAGGTCAAGAAAGATGGCAGAGGAGAGCATATTATTATTTCAGATTTGATTTATTGTCTGAGAGAAGGATACAAGGGCTGAGGTGGTACTATGGTGGGGTCTAAATCCATGCTGGGAGGGAACTAGGAGATTGTGCAAATTGAGGTAATGAAGGAGTTTCTTGTGGATACATTTTTCCATAATTTTAGCCAGAGGGGACAGAATGGAGATGGGCCGGTAATTTGATAGATCAGTGGAGTTACCCCCTTTGTGGAGAGGAATTACGTGGGAAATTTTCCAGATGTAGGGGATATATGCTTCTGTTAATTAATATTGAGATGGAATATGCTATTGCATCTGCAGTCTTTTGAAGATATTTAGCTGGGAGTAGGTCTGTTGATATGGTGGTGGGTTTCATTTTCTTGATTAAGGATCGGATAAGTGCTGTTGGTACAGGTTGAAAGTTAAAGGATGGGTGAGTACTGGATATGGGGTTAATAGGGTCTAGGTTATTGGGGCCTAGTTGGTTGGCAAGGGATTGTATAGTTTCAGTAAAGAAGGTGTTGGCAATATTTTCTGGAGGCCTCTGGAGGATAGACGCAGGGGTTGGGTAGTAGTATTACCTGGATGGAGAAGATTGTTTAAGCTGGACCAAAATTTTTGTGGTCGATTTTGATGTTTATGTTGCAGGTTACAGTAATAGTCTTTTTTGTCTAATATTATAGACTTCTTAGCATCATTCCTTAGCTGTTTATATATAAGTTGATCCTTAGGTGTTTTGTTGGTTTTCCAAGAGGACCAGGCTTTATTTCTATTCATGATTTTTTTGTCTAGTTTCTTTGGGCAGCCACGGTGCTACTTTTTTCTTTGTTCTGATGGTCCGGGTGGGTGCATGATTGTCAAGGATTGTAAGAAATGTGGACTTAAAGTGTGATACTGCCTCGTCTAGTGGGAGTAGTTTTCGTCTATTCCAGTTACATGACTGAAGTTCTATTTGGAATTTGCTTTGATTGAAGTTGTTATTGTTCCTAATAGTTCTGAAGCTAGGTATTTGAGGGATACCAGTTTTTTGTCTGAGTATATACGTTAGGAACTGATCACTTATTTCCTCAGGTTGGGTGCCTGTTTTATACATTTGGAGAGAGTTATTAATGAGAATCCAATCAAGTATACTTTCTTTGTTATTGGGCTTACTTGTTCTGGTGGTGGAGGTTATGACTTGGGAGAAACCATATAGATTTATATGGGTAGTAGGGAAGTCTGAGGAGCAGGTGTTCCAGTCTATATTAAAGTCACCTAAAACAATAGTTTCTTGTGGGGAGTTTATGGACAGCCACTGTAAAATGTCTTCAAGGATATTGGTGTTGTTACCAGGTGGGATATAAATGCAGCTGATGTTTATAGCTTTATGCTGGTTAATTTGTAGTTTTGTAAAGAGTATTTCAGCTTTATCAGCTTTAAGAGCTTGTGGTGAGTTGTAAATAGTTACATTAATTGAAGATTTATATAAGAGGTGTGGTCCAGTTGTATTATATTGTAACCTGGAGGAGTAACTTCATTGTCAGTGGTGGATGGCTTAAGCCAGGTTTCCATAAGACATAGTATATCTGGGGAGTGTACTGCCAAGAGTGCATGCAGGTAGTGGATTCTATTATTTAGGCTTCTAATGTTTAGGTGGCAGATGAGGAGAGAGGTAGAGGAGATGTTTAAGTTTTGCAGGCTAGAGGGGATGTTATATACTGGGTTGGATGCTTCCGATGGGGTTGGTCCTGGGTTGGGGTGGATGTCCCCATCCATTGTGAGGTTAGTTTGAGAATTAATTATTCGTTTTTGAAGTTTGAATAAAAGTTTGTAGTAGTTTTTAGTTCTAGAGTTAACATAACTGGATCGAATGAGCTGTTGTGTAATTGTAGTATGGGAGTTGGAAGGGGGGGAGTAGTGGGTGATTAAAGTTATGTGAAAGAGCATGAGTATCGGTCTGTGATCTGGAGTAGTGGAGGCCTGGGAGGGAGAGATGTTCATAAGCTGTGATAAGATACGTAATTATCAGCAAGTGTGTCTCAGGACTCGGTCTCCAGAATATTGCACCAATGTCTTAATGCTATGCTAGAATATGCAAGGGAGTACATCTGATTTCCATGCACACCAGAGGAAGCAGCAAGAACAATGCAGGAATTTTATACTGTAGCATACTTCCCTGAAGTTTTTTTTTGGGGGGGGGAATATAGACTGTACTCACATAGAAATAAAAGCCCCACCTGGTGAACAGATAAGGTCATACTTCAACAGGAAGGGGTTCCATTCATTCAACTGCCAGGTAGTCTTTAATGTCTGAGGGATCATCCTCAAAGTGTGTGCAGGCAACCCAGGCAGTTATCATGTCTCACACACATATGGCACACTTTGCAAATTTACACAAGGTTTTCTAGGGATGATGTTCCACAAGGCCACCTACTGGGTGATGCAGGTTATGCACTGAAACAACCTAAGTACATCATCATCTACTTTTGGCTGTTCCCGTTAGGGGTCGCCACAGCAGATCACCTGTTTCCATTTCTTCCTGTCCTCTGCATCTTGCTCTGTCACACCAACCACCTGCATGTCCTCTCTCACCACATCCATAAACCTTATCTTAGGCCTTCCTCTTTTCCTGTTACCTGGTAGCTTCATCCTTAGCATCTTTTTCCCAATATACTCAGCATCCCTCCTCAGCACATGTCCAAACCAACGTAATCGTGCCTCTCTGGCTTTGTCTCCAAACCTTCCAACCTGGGCTGACCCTCTAATATACTTATTCCTAATCCTGTCCACCCTCGTCACACCCAGTGCAAATCTTAACATCTTTAATTCTGCCACATCCAGCTCAAACTCCTGCCTTTTTGTCAATGCCACTGTCTCCTACCCATATAACATAGCTGGTCTCACTACCCTCTTGTAGACCTTCCCTTTCACTCTTACAGGTACTCGTCTGTCACAAATCACTCCTGACATTCTTCTCCACCCACTCCATCCTGCCTGTACTCTCTTCTTCACCTCTCTTCTACACTTACCGTTACTCTGAACTATTGACCCCAAGTATTTAAACTCATCCACCTTTACCACCTCTACTCCTTGCATCCTCACCATTCCTCTATCCTCCCTCTCATTCACACACATATATTCTGTCTTAGTCCTGCTGACCTTCATTCCACTTCTCTCTAGAGCATATCTCCATCTCTTCAGGGTCTCCTCCACCTGCTCCCTACTCTCACTACAGATCACAATGTCATCTGCAAACATCATAGTCCACGGGGACTCCTGTCTGATCTTGTCTGTCAACCTGTCCATCACCATTGCAAATAAGAAAGGGCTCAGAGCTGATCCTTGATGTAACCCCACCTCCACCTTAAACGCATCTGTCACTCCCACCGCAGACCTCACTGCTGTCACACTACCCTCGTACATATCCTGTACCCCTCTTACATACTTTTCTGACACTCCTGACTTCCTCATACGATACCACAACTCCTCTCTAGGCACCCTGTCATATGCTTTCTCTAAGTCTACAAAAACACAATGCAACTCCTTTTGACATTCTCTGTACTTCTCCATCAACACTCTCAGAGCAAAGATTGCATCTGTAGTGCTCTTTCCAGGCATGAAACCATACTGCTGCAAATAGTAAAAATGATGGTATCCAATGTCCACAAACCTTACTTACCTATGTAATGGCCGTGTACAGATAGCATCAGACAGATTCAATCCCAAACTATAGGACTTGTAACTGCAGTAATGTCAAGGTAAGTGTGGAACCTGTATTATAAAAACAAATGTGTAAAAAGATAAACACAAATGATATACCTGCTTACTGTTGGTAGTAAATGTACTCAATCAGAACCTGTGTGAGGTGTCCACCAATGGCATTCTTGACTTACAGGAATGATATCTTCAGTATACAGCTATGCATTGTACACAGTAACTTCCATCAAGCTGGTCACATACCCACTGTACACAAAACAATCAACAGGACAATTATATAAATGGTTTCACAAGTAGAGCACTAAGCAGGAATGCAATACCAATTATTTGAATAAATGGCTTACAATATTAACTGAAAAAAGTCTTCCAAAATGAGTATTTACAAAAGCATCCAAAATCCCGTTATGTAATAAATATGCATAAAAATCAACATAATGAGAGGCTCTCTTAGCTATCCACTCTGTGCATCAGACATGCATACAACCCTAAGTCAAATCCAAATGAACAAAGAGCATGGCATAGTCATCATCATTTGCATGGGAGGATCAGTAGGCCAAGGCTGACACCAAAGTAGTGAGTGTGTGTATGAGTAAGAAACACAGAACATTTAGTAAAGTATGAAATATCTCAGGGCTACTAACAGGAGATATATCCCAATCAACATTAAGGCTTTCCTAGTTTGCATGTGTGCGGGTCAGTATGGTCAGTTTTTTTTTTAAATATGTGTCTACATAAACACAGTCAAGATCTGTATTAGCACTACATCTTGCCATGTCAGACAGGTGTGAGCCATATATGGTAGAGTTGTCAGTTCAATGTCATTGCTCCCAACCATGCAACCTGCCTCTGCGAGGAGTTGCACTGCCACTTCCACATCCCTAGTTCGAAGTGGAGGTACTACCTGAATGTGAGCAATATCTGGTCTATGAGCTCTCTTCAAGACTATGTCCAGGATCACAACCCAGTGGCTTACCATGTCTGGGTATGAACACTTAATCACTGATGCAGCAATGGAAGTAGTGCACTATGGGAGCATGATCTGGCATGGCCACATCAACTAATACTGGGGGATAATGTGGCTCTATGGACATGTGGATGCCAGCCCTTCCCAGCAGATGTTCCATCATAGACACTGCTCGATCCAATGTGTCACTCATCCTATCCAGTGAGTCACCTATATGGTTGAGCCAGTCACACATGTCAGAATGCAACACATTTAGGACTAACATATCTCTTCTGAGGCCCTGGTGGAATGTGCCTGTGCCTCCATGATGGCCCTATACATACATCTGGTGGGACCTAATAAAACATTAGCATCAGGACATGAGTGAACAGTAAGCCTCTTCCAAGCCCCTCTATCAACATAACATTCCTGTGTGGTACCATGCCCTCATAATGGCTACAGGCAGACTCAACCAGCTCTGCAACTGGGGTAATAAGCAATAAACACAAGAAGGAGAGAAATAGCGATTGGAAATGATTCAAACTTTGTTCTGCACATTCATGTTAAACAATTTCAGATGTTAAAGGAGTACAGTACTTTTTCTCACTCCTCAGACTTGCACCTAAGTAATGGTTATTACTAATCAAAGAAAGTTAGTGCTTACCATGTGCAGGTGGTCTTTCCCTTTAATTTCTCCAAGTCTTTTGGGTTTCTAATACCATGACAGGAATGGACCCCATTCTTAAGTCAAAGTATAATTAAAGTTCACAAAATTAATATTGTTTCATTCTTTGATGGCAGCCAGAAGTGCTCTTCGCAGCACCCGCAATGTGCCCAGTAATGAATTTTCTGCAGTTCGTATGGAGATACATGTATTGGTAACATATCTAAATACAATTGTAGATTCTTTTTTATAAGACCCTTTGCTCCTACTACTATTGAAGCTGTCTGGGTATCTTTCTTCCACATGGCTCTCATTTCTGCCAGCAGATCCTGATATTTTATTACTTTGTGTCTCTCTCTGTACGCAAGACACTGTAGTCACTGGGTGTAGTGATTTCAATGATCAATGCTACTTTTGTCTTTTTTTCGTGGATCACTATATCTGGTTTTCTCACATCTATCTTTTGAACTGTTGGTAATAGGTAATCCCATGTGATGTGGACACTTCAAAATTTTCTATAATGCGTTGTTGCTCATGTTTCCAGTGTTTTTCAGCCACTTCAATACCATAATGTTTGCACAATCCCCAGTGCAACAGTCTTGCCACATTATGCCTTTCAGTATACAGTCCTTCTGCCATTAGTATGTCACAATCAGCAACAAGGTGTGTGACTGTTGCCATTTCTGTTTTACAAAACCTACATTTGTCTGTTTCTGTCACATGTTCAATGGACTTTGTAAACCAATGTGTACATGGCCCACTATCTTGGGCTGCCAATATTAACCTTTCATCTTTTGGTTTGAATTTGCCTCTCTTTAACCATTCCTGCATTGGATCCTGATCAACACGAGGTTCTTCCAGGAGTTGTCTACACTTGTAGTTATATTTATGCATTTTCCACATTTCTTGCCTTCCCGTCTGATCCTTCACCTTATATTATTTCATTTGTTTTTTGGCAAATTCAGTTGCTGCCTGATTTCTATCTACTTCTGGTTTGATTTCAATTTCTGCTTGACGCCGAGATGCTTCTGCAAGACTAAGCAGGGAAGTCATCTTAGATTTATTCTCCTCATGTTTCAACATTTTCACTATGTTTGGGTCTTGTGAGGTCAGCAGATATGTGTGCAGTCCCATGATTGCAAATCTATACATGTAATCAATTTCAAGGAGGCCCATACCTCCTTCGAAATGGGGAATATATAATCTTGGTATGCACTGATTTTTTATAAATCATTTGATGAGCATGAAGAATTCTTCTTGTTTTCCTATCTAATCTATCCAGCATCTTTTGGGGCCAGTCAGTCACTCCAAAACTGTAAGTTAGGACATGAAGAGCAAATTGGTTTACAGCTTGAATTTTGTTCCTAGATGTCAATGCTGTTTTCAGAATTAATTTAAGTCTTCCAAAATAATCCTTACTAAGTTTTATTCTCATTGGTTCATGTTTTATTGTTGATCCCTCATCAGAATCCCAAATATTTATACACCTCCTCTTGGTCAAGTTCTTTTATATCATATTATTGTCCCAAACTGATGTTTTTTGGTGCTGTAGCTTTCCTGCTTTAAAGGTTGCTTTTGCATATTTATCAAGACCAAATGACGTTCTTATCTCATCTAGAAAAATTTTGCCTACTTGCAATTGTGCTTTCAGCTCCTTATCTGATGAACTATACAGTTTCAAATCATCGACAAAGAGAAGAGAAGTCTTTACACTTTGTTGCTTTCTAGGAACCAAATTATAGCCATGGCTATAACAGACAGCTTAATGGGTTAAGGGCAAGACAAAAGAGCAACAGTGACAGGGAGTCACCCTGAAATATCTGAAATATCCCCTTTTGGATTTTTACCCTGGGATAATAATTTGTCCTTTATCATGGCTTAACTGCAAAGTGGTTTTCCACTGTTTCATGGTCACTGTTATGTAATTTATCAGTGTAGGGTGTATCTTATACATTTTTAAGCACTCTTTTATCCATGAATGTGGGATACTGTCAAATGCTTTTTTTGTAGTCAATCCATGTCATACTTAGAGTCTTCCCCTTTTTACAGTTCTCCACTATGACTTTATTTAATAACAAATTATCCTTTGTTCTATATGACTTTCTTTTATTGTCCTTTTGTTCTATTGCTATGATTGAATTTTCTTCTAAATGACAAACTCTGTCGGCATTAATTCCAGTGTATAGTTTATATGTCATCGGGAGGCAAGTTATTGGTCTATAATTTTTAGGGTAGTTTGTAGGTTCAATCTTAAGTAGGAGCATTATTTTCCTGTTGTTAACCAGGTTTGTGTCTGGTCAGGGTGCGCATATAAATAGTTCTTATTCATGGCTAAATCTTTGTGCAAAGATGTTAATACTTTTAACGAGAAGTTAGGTACTGCATCTGGGCCTGAGGTTTTCCAGTTGGAGGCTTATCTTAACTTTGTTTCAATCTCTATGGCTGTTACTTCATACCATTTCATATCCTGTACCTTTGAACTTCTTATTCTTTCTTTTACTTCTATCCATTTAGCATATTTGTTATGTTCCACAGGATCTTCATAAATACTTCTCCAAAATGTATCTATTTCTTCTTTTATTGGTGGTCTTTCAATGCCTTTTACATTGTTTCTCATTCTCTATAAAACTTTTTTGGTTTTGGTCATCAGTAAATTGCTTACTTTGTACTTTTCCTTTATATTTATGTATCTTCTAAGTTTTTCTGCCTGTGCTATTTTTAGTTTATTATTTGCAATAGTGCATGATAAATCCTGATCCATTATAATACTGCACATTGCTTTTATCACGTCTATCTTTCTGAGTATTTTTGTTGATCTGTTCCCTCTTCTATACTCTTCTAACAGTGACAGTTCTGGTCTTAATTGCTTTATAGTTTTCTTTATTTAAATCTTTCATGATGGTATTCGATTTCTCCCCATCCTTTCCCTTATTACCTTGTGTTCTTGTGGTAGAATTTGATGTTACTAATTTAGCTGCATTGTAATATATCTTGTTTATTTATGTCATATCGCAGGGATCTCTATGGACAGTCCTAATTACTGTGTTCATTTGTTTTTTATGTTTTGATAAATAAGTACTCTGGGTGAGAGGATTGTCAGGTACCTCTTCAGCTCCAGTCCCCTCAGGTATGGGTGCCGAACCTTCCCCTACCCCTCCATTTTTTCCTTCTCTGACTTCATCTGAAGGATTAGAGTTCTTGGCTCTGAGCTGCCTGGTGCTGACTGCATCAGTTCTGGACATCTCCCTATCTTCAGAACTATTTCTTGCTCAGAGGTCTTCAGTCCAATTGGATTCAGAAGTCTCATGTAGTCAAGTCTGTCCTGACAGCTCTGAGGGATGTGAGTCAGCTCCTATTTATTTGGAGACATCGCTGCACCTTGGAGGTTCAGTATGGATCAGCTCAGCTCTGGCTTCAGTATTGGAAGCTGTCTCTTTGGAACAGGGAGCAACCACAGTTCTGAGGCAGTGTTTCTTGTTTCCAGGCTCCCTTCCTTCTTTGAGGGGTCCAGCTTTCAAGGAAATAGAGAGAGCCCTGACTGCCACAGTCAGACAGTTGGCCCCTTCCACATCAGAGCTAGTGTTCCTTTCCTTCTCATGCCCAGATATTCAACCTGCATTCCCACTGGGTCAGCAAGTGCAAAGACTGCAGGAATCCTAGATAACAGTTCTCTCCTCTTCTTATACCTCCCCAGTTCACCCCACTGAGGAGGTCCCTAAGAAGAGAAAATACAAAAGGAAGCACTTAGATTCCCCAGAGGAATTGATCACTGAAGACACTAACTTCAATGAAGGGGAAGGATCCCCAAGGTCACCCCCTGATGATGTCTCCTTTTTTGACATCCTCAAAATATTGAAACAGAGGGGTGACTGGAAGTCCCAAAATCTCTCATCCAAGGAATCAGTGTACCTGCAGGCCTTTGGCATGCCACCCACTGACAAGCTCATTCAGTTTATCTCTCAGTGGGTGCGGAAGGTCCCTAATACTATTGATCCTATCCCCAGGAGACCTGACAAAATTCTGTCCATCTCTGAAGACAAACAGTTCTGGGCTAAAGAGTTAGCTGTTAGTGCCATAGTCGTGGCGTCAGCCACAAAGAAAGAAATGGCCGAAGAGAGTTTCTCTATCCATCCACCCAACAGAGAGCCTCGGATGATGGATAGATTTGGGAAGTGTACCTATGCATCATCAACCTTTGCCTTACTGTCTGAATTTCTTGGCAGATTTTGCCAGTCTTCTGAGGGATCTTCTCAAGAAGTTGTCAGATACCCTTGCAAGAACCATTTCTGAGGACATCCAAGAAAAGGTGGCTTCCCAGCTGGCTACCCTGGAGTTTGTGTCAAATTCGTCCATGAAGCTCATTGCTCATGCAGCCGATGGGACCACCAGAGTGGCAGGTTCAGGCATTACCATTAGGAGACATGCCTGGATGTGCCTATGTGACTTTGCATTCATCAGTGCATCCCTGAATGGATCATCCCTGTGTGGCCCAAAAGTTAGAGAAACTTTATCCAAGTACTTGAAAGATGGAAAGACCCTTTCTGCTGTGGGTGTATGTTTTTCCACTCCTCGATGACCATTCTCTAGAAATCAGAAAAACAGTGATAAAATGTGGTTCTAAGAAGTCCCAAGGGCCTTTTCAGGACACACATAGAGGGAGTTCTCCCAGGGGCAGAAGGGGGATCTTTAATGGAAGATGGGGCCTGCAAAATCAGGGTTTCAGGGATTCTTTCTCTGGGAAATCCTGCCAGCGCTCCTGAAAGGAGACCTGATTGTCTTCCTCTGGAGGCAGTTGTTGGATGCTTATCCCTGCACCAAAATGTCTTGCTACAAATAACATCAAATGCTTGGATGCAGAGAATTATGCCCAGAGGGTATATAATTCCCTTTTCCCTTCCTCCTCCCATATGCAAGAAAGTTCCTGACATTCTGCACAGTCAGAAGGCACAAGCAGTTCTAGAAATCCAAAAACTGCTAGAAAAAAGAGTCATCCAAGAAGTACCACCAGATTAGATAAAGTCTGGAATTTACTCAAGATGTTTTATTGCCAAAAACATACGGGTGTACTGAACAAATCAGTTCATCAGACCAAATTCCGGATAGTCACAGTACAGGCCATTCTTCCATTTTTGGAAACAGTTGATTAGATGTGCTCAATAGATCTTCAGGATGCATATTACCATATAAAATGTACAAACAATCCAGAAGTTTCCTCCACTTCCGGCTGTGAGCCAGTCACTATCAGTTCAGAGTTCTGCCCTTTGGTCTCACCACAACCTCCAGGCTGTTCACCAAGTGCATGGCAGTAGTAGCAGCTCACTTGAGACTGCAGGGATTCCAAGTGCTTCTGTATCTAGACAACTGGCTCATTACCCCTCTAACCAGGCATCAATTGATACAAGCAAGAAGCCGTGTACTACCCATTTGTTCTTATCTGGGAATAACTGTAAATTATAAGAAATCAAAACTGACCCCAAGTCAGAACTTAGAATTTATAGAATCCCTTCTAAATACTCAAACTTCCATAACTTCTCTTCCCCCTGTGAGATTACAGAAAATCAGAGTTCAGTTACAAAAAGTAATCAACAACAAAACATGTAACTGCTTGTTTAGTGCTTCAAGCACTGGGCTCCATGGCTGCAGCAATAACTCTACTTCCCTTGGCAAGATATCACATGAGGATGCCTCAGTGGTTGCTAGCGTCTCAACTATCAATGTTACACCAACTCATGTCAGACCTGATTTTGATCACTGGTCTTTGCAGAAAAGATTTAGCTTGGTGGGTGCATTCTGAAGATATTCTTCTAGGTTGCCCCTTTGTCCCATCACAACCTCAAGTCATAGTGACCATGGACACCTCCTAAGTGGGGTAGAGGGACATTATCTGGGCAAGACTGTCGAAGGCACTTGGTCCCCTACAGAGGCCAACTTGCATATCAATGTACTGGAGCTAAGGTAGTGCTTTTAGCATTCCAAGCCTTTCAGACTGCTGTTCCTTTAGGAACATTTATGATTCAAACAGACAATATGTCAGTGGTTTGGTACATCAACAAACAAGGAGGAAGCAAATCCTATTCCCGTTGTGGAGAAGCTCTCAGAGTGTGGCAGTGGGTGATCTCTTCCAACTGCTTTCTGATAGCAATGCACATTCCAGGGAGTTCCAATGTGATAGCAGACAAACTAAGCAGGTGTATTCTCCTGCCCCATGGGTGGTCTGTCAGTCCAAAAGTGATGGAAAGGATTTTCAATCAATGGGACCAGCCTTGCTGCAACCTTTTTGCCTCTCCCTTAAACAACAAGTGCAGCAACTACTTTACCCTGATCCCCCCTCTGGGGGGAGTCACTGAGAGATGCTTTTCTCCACATTTGGCTCTCTGGACTGCTATATGCCATTCTCCCAATTTCTCTAATCCCAAAATTCATACAGAAAGCAATCAGACTGAAGAGCAAAATAATCCTCATTGCACCTTATTGGCCTCAACAGACACGGTTCCCCTTTCTTTGGCCTTACCTAATTCAACAGCCTTGGATTCTGGACCCAGTTCCAGATCTTCTGTCCCATCCAGCGGGATTAATCCATCTGAACATTGTGAACCTCAAGCTGACAGCTTGGTTTCCCCAATTCCATTAATAGCCAGCCTCACTTTTCTGCCCAGTACGTCATATTCTCTTAGCCTCTCATAAACAAGCTACCCATAAACTCTATGCTAGTAAATGGAGCTGGTTTACCTTTTGAGCTTGTGATAACAATATTGATCCTTTTTTCAGTGCCCATCGATAAAATCCTAGAATTTTTAGCTTCACTTTTTTAAATCAGGTGCTTCCCAGTCTACCATAAAAATTCAATTAGTTTGTATTTCTAATTTCCATAATGGCTTTACAGAATCCTTTTTGGCTTCTCATAAGCTTTGCCAGGCCTACTTAAAAGGAATAATCTTGCTAAAACCCCTTTACAAAGATCCTACCCCACCTTGGGTTCTAAACTTAGTGCTGTAAGCCATTGTACAACTTTCCTTTCAACCATCAGCTGAATGTGATCTGAAATTTTTATTCTGAAAAAACATATTTTTAGTGGCAATAAGTTCTGTCAGAAGAATTCCAGAGATACAAGGCTTATCATGTAAACCTCCTTACCCAATTCTCCACAAAGATAGAGTTTTGCTAAGAACCAATCTTTCCTTTTTGCCTAAGGTAGTGTCAGAGACCAACATTAATCAAACTATTAATTTACCAGTATTTTCCCAACTTTGATAACAAAGGTGAATACTGCTTACATGTATTAGATGTTCAGAGACAAATATGTTTCTATCTTCACAGAACTGAGGATTTGAGAAAAATCTGACCAGCTATTTGTGTCATTTTCATCTATAACACTTGGACAGCCAATGAGCAAAGTGACACTAGTCAGATGGTTCAAATAATCTATTTCTTTCATCTATAACAAAAAGAAAATGAGTTTGCCTAGGCCTTTAAAGGCACATTCTACAAGAGTTGTAGCTATGTCAGCAGTTTTTCACTCTAGGGCTTCTATGGATGATATTTGTGCAGCAGCAACTTGGGCTTCCCCTCATACCTTTATTACCCATTACAAATTGTATCCGGTCTCCAGGGGAAGAGCATAATTTGATTCTATGGTGCTCAGAAATATCCTTCCTTGAGTCCTCCCAAGGTCTAAGGTAGCTGGGGACTGTGTCCCATATGTCAAGGATAACGTGAAAATTTACATCATCAGATAAAAAAATTGTGTACATGTGGACATCCTACAAAAGGGCCTCACTGAGACAGATGCCTGGTGTCAGAGCCATGGCCTCAAGCTCAATGCCAAAAAGTGCAGTGTCATCCCCTTTGGTAAAAACTCTGTACTCATGAACTACCACATAGGCAGCAATCTATTTAACATCAAATGCGTGATAACAGACCTTGGGACCCAGGTGGACAGTAGTCTCTCCTTTGATAGTCACATCACCACAGTAGTCAGGAAGTCCTTCTATGTGGCACACTTCATCATAAAAGTGTTCTCATCCAGGAAAAAAGAGGTCATTGTTCCCCTCTACTCGTCACTCATTAGACCCATTATAGAGTACAACGCCCCTTTTGGAATGTACCTCACAAGACATCTGCAGCAGCTGGAAAGGCCACAGACATCCCTCACAAAGAGGATTACTGGCCTCAAACAAATGCCCTACATAGACCGCCTCAAAAAACTCCAGCTTTACTCCGTAGCATATCGCCTACTCCGAGGTGATCTCTGCCTAACATATAAGGCTATGTCAAACCCAGAGCTGTTGGACATGCTACACCTCAGGGATCACTTCTGTGTCTCTGATGGACAGTGGCACAGGAAAATAACTTTCTTGGGTGGCATAAGCTATGGTACCTTGCTTGCTAGGCTTACATAGGCCCTTGGACCGATAGCCTAGTACCTACCTATGAACCTATGAATGTTCCATCTGTGTTGTTTATTTTCATTTATCCTCAATGCCTCTACCTACTTCCCCTGCACTTGAAGTTTTTAGTAGAATGGATAATGGATATATATTATTTTTTGTTACTCTTTTATGGTTCCAGATATAGTCTCTATAAAGGCTTTGGGGGATTTTTCATTCTGTTTGTTTTCAGCAAACTTGATATGAGGTAACTAGGAGAGGAGCATTGTGGGTAAGGGCTGCGCTTAAGAGTTTTTGGTTTTCCTGAGCTGTAGTAATGTCCAAGTCAGTTCCAAAGCTCAGAACTGAACCCATGTGTCAAGGATAAATGAAAATGGATAACACAGATGGAATGTTATGGTGAGTACATAACTTCTTTTATCATCATATTATCTAGATGATGCCACAGGAAACTGACTCAGGAGACAATGATAACAGTTATGAGGGTGATGACTAGATTCTTACTGTTCTCAGACTTGACATGGTGTGTCTCTGATATTCCCTACCTATCCCCAGTCATGGTGTTCCCCACCTTTTGTATGCATCACCATCCCTATCTGTCTTGTTTGTAGTGTATGTCTGTGTCTGCTTCCTCACTGAACCTATCTTCCTGATCTTCACCTTCTTAAGTCACTTCTCTAACATTCCTCTTGCTTTGAAAGTAAAAAAAAGTGAAAAAAGGACACCTGTCCCACAAAAAATAAAGCCCTATACATAGCTCTCCACTTCACCTATGTGTCTTCTTGACACACTTGATTTGATAGAACTGCCTCTACAACATTATTCTGTTGTTGTCACCTATCTTTGGTGTGGTGACAGTCCAAATTTAGCAAATTCTCTCTACACTTCTACATTTGCGTTGTGAAGAAGTGTATATGCATGTTTCTCTCCCACTATCATCCTGCAAATACTCTTTCCCCTCTGTCCTCCCCTCTGCTTGGCTTCCGCCATTTCACCCCTTTCTTGTCAACCCCTTTCCACATGTTTAATCTGGTCAAAAAATAGAAGCACATACAATACACATGGTCAGAAATAGTCCACAAGAAAGCCTTCACCCCCCCCCCTCAGCATTTGCATAGACATTGGTATCATACACCAATACAAAGTAATGGTGAATGGCTGTTCATGTCCTATGGAAAAACTTCTTCAGTTGTTGCCATCACATGCAGTAGTTTGGTTATCCTTATGCAAAGGTGCTTAAACATGCTGCACTACTGTAATACAGAGTATGGTCAGAGTAAAGGAAATAATTGACAGCAGTTATTATAATAGTTCTTTGACTGTTGGATGTAGCCAGGTGCAACTTCCTCTGTGGAGTGATGACATAAATCAGTTCTCTGAAGATTCATTTTTCACCAGAGCATCAAGGGTTCAATTCCAAATGTATGCCCCATTATTTCTTACTGTGATGTTGTACTTCAATGATGTTTCATGACAGGTATCTTAATTTTTTTCTAGTTAAGATCTTTACTTAACAGATTTTGAATAATGTCGCAAAACATATTTGCAAATGCATCCATGACCATAAGGAAGATTTAGTAAACCACCCTTTTTCTACTCATGTTTTAGTCAGGTTTTGCCTATCCTACAGCTTCTTGATCCCCAGAGACATCCATTAATGATAAAGAGCTTAATAGATGAATACTGAGGACACAACATAAAGATTAGAATTAATGACCCATAACATCACCCTTTCATATGTGTTTGTCCATCTGTCTCTAACTTCACCCCTTCTTTCTCACCAGTTTCTACTGTTGACTATTCATTATGCATATGGATGTAAATGTCATCTTATGGCATTTTCATACTGTCATTATTTTGACGAAGAATAATACCTTCATCTTCCATTGGCTGAATACTTTATCACTGCTCATTCAAAGGTGTGATTTTGACCTGTGTGAACTAAGATTGCCTTTGTGATGTGCTAAGATAATGATCATGTATATTAATTTAATTTTTTATCTTGACAATGGTTTGAATCCAGCATTAGGTTAAACTCTTACTGCCTGTTTTTATAAGCGTTTTTGCTGTGACTGCATTGCTCATGGATCTGTGTAACACCCTTCTGTTTTACGAGTTGTAGTTTTCAGCATTTGCATGAGGTCTGGCAATGAGCAAGTGTATCATGTGATGCTAAATAGCATTTCATGTGTTATTGCAAAATGTGGTGTGATTTTTCCTTACACAGCATTGTACACCCAATTAACTTGCGATTTTTCCTTGAAGCATGTCTCATATGTAGTAAATATAAAAGATTACTTCAGTAGACATTACTGATACAGTTTGGCCAAGCAACATATTTATGAAAGTCATTCCTATATATTCCTAAAGCCATGGTCAACATTAATTATGATAATCATATTCTGACACCCTTTGCAAAATGAT
The DNA here is from genome assembly GCF_019279795.1 of Protopterus annectens. NCBI lineage: Eukaryota > Metazoa > Chordata > Ceratodontiformes > Protopteridae > Protopterus > Protopterus annectens. The sequence goes on from NC_056743.1 coordinate 1,222,317,272, forward strand.
CAGCATACTGGAATTGACCCCTGCTTCAACTATGCATTTTCATTTATCTCACTGAGCTTCCACCTTGTGCCATGGAAAAAGTTAGGATGGCAGTTGGATTTTCTCCACTAAGTACCATCCAGAGTGCTGATGGTCACTCATTGCCGCTAAGCATGTTTGCACAATAGAAAGCTAACCCAAGTATTTACTTCTTTTCAGTATTTGCTGTCTGCCGAATGTCATGCAAACGGGAAAGGCAAACACAACACTTAACTGTCTAAATATAATCAGAATCATTACATTTCCTCTCTGCACCTTATCTGTGCAAAGGTTGGCAGTGCCCACCACTGAACACTGCTACTTCATAGTCTGAGTTCAACACATCATAGTATAATCATGCATACGCTTATACTTTTCCAACATCTGCAGAAATACATTTCTCAGCATTGCGCTACGGGAACAGATTTTGAACAAAAATAGATATTGTTACTGAATTATATTACTTCATTACATGGAAATTGCATAATGTACTTATGTGAAATGCAGTGAACTGTGTGGTTAACTGACCACTTCATTCTGGATAGTTAGGTCTGCACTGCAGCATTGACACTTACAAATAATATACAATACAGTCATGCCACGCATACTTCATCATTATTTATCCCTGCTGCATTGGAACATTAAGCATTGCTTGATATTGACAGTCCACATTGTCCATGGGTGAGCACATGTCATTGCTAATATCAGTATCATTCATTAATGTTTACAAACCCTCATTATAACCTGAAGATCCATGACTGCTTCATTGCCATTTCTGTGTTTCACTAGTGTGTGTCTCTCATGTATACAACACAAGCACATGTTAGTCTCAGTTCGGCAATATACATACATTAATGACAGCATAGCTGACCTAAGTCAGCAGTATGTATTTATTATTGATCATAAGATTGCACTTACTCCTTCACATAACAAATATGGATTTGCACAAAACCTTCAAGACCACAATATCTTCTCTGACACAGAATGAGAAGTTACTCCTATCTACACTGCACTGTCACACTGCAGGGTGAGTCCACATCAATGTCAGACCCTTCTCCAAACATCATCTTCTCTAGACCCTCCTCCCAACAGCATCTTCACAACATTGATGTCATGCTCTAAAGTGCACTCTCACACTATAGAAATCAGACTTCTTTGGCAGTGTTTGCATTACATAGTGTGTCCTCTAGATTGTATAACCAGATAGAAAAGGAGTTCTATTCCCTCAACACTCAACTTGGGTGGGTGATGGTAGGTCCATGGCATCACTGGAGGATTAATTCAACAGGTGTGCTCATGTGACTCCCACTCATGAGAAACATTTACATGGTCAGATCAATCCTACATCCCCTTTTCACCCTGTCCACAAATGCATACTGTCTGCAACACACTGATGATGTCATCATTTCAATAATGCACTCTTACACCACTAAAGTCAGACCTCTCCTGTGGCATGTGCCTATAATACATTTGTGTGAAGATTGTGTCAGTCGATAGGTATGGAGCTTGACTACAGCAGTGAGACTCTCTTAAGTGTGTGTGTGTGCATGTGTGTGTGTGTGTGTGTGTGTGTGTGTGTGTGTGTGTGTGTGTGTGTGTGTGTGTGTGTGTGTGTGTGCGCGTCAATGTAAATGAATGTAAGAGTGTGTTATACCTCTTAGTATTGACAACATTTAGCATTCCACACAGCTGTAGATGTCATTTTTGCACAAACATCTCCTTTGTGCAACACAGCTGATGTCATCCTTTCAAAGAAGCAATGTGGCTCACATGCAGCCAGACTTCTCCTGTGGCATGTGTGTATATTACACTTGTGTGTAGATTGTATCAGTCACTAGGTAGGGAGTTCAAATACAGCAGTGACACTCGTGTGTGTGTGTGTGTGTGTGTGTGTGTGTGTGTGTGTGTGTGTGTGTGTGTGTGTGTCTGTGTGTGTGTGTGTGTGTGTGTGTGTGTGTGTGTGTGTGTGTGTGTGTGTGTGTGTGTGTGTGTGTGTGTGTGTGTGTGTCTGTGTGTGTGTGAATGTAAATCGATGCAGGAGTGTGTTACACCTCTTATTATTGACATTTAGAATTCCGCATAGCTGTTGAAGTCATTTTTTGCACACGCATCTCCTTTCATGACATAGCTGATGACATCCTTTCAATGAAGCAATGTGCCTCACATGCAGTCAGACTTCTCGTGTGGTGCATGCATATAATACATTTGTGTGTATATTGTGTCAGTCGATAGGTATGGAGTTCAAAAACAAAAGTGAGTCTCTCCCGACTGTGTGTGTGTGCATGTAAATGGATGAAAGAGCATGCTACCTCTCTTAGTACTCATAAAATTTAGAATTCCACATAGCTGTAGAAGCCATTTTTGCACATCACAGCTGATGTCATCCTTTCAAAGATGCAGTGTGGCTCACATGCAGTAAGATTTCTCTTGAGGCACACTCATATAATACACTTCTGTGTAGACTGTGTCAGTATGGAGTATGAATACAGGAATAACTTGTCTGTGACAGTGTGTTTCTTCCACTTACTGTGCAGAACAGGCTGCAAATACATATATGAGGTATGCCAATTTAGTAATGGCAAAGTTTGAGATGGATCATATTTATCCTGTGTTTTACAGCTCTCACGTTGTTTTGTATCTGAGATTTATTGATGATTTGATTTTTTTTTTGTGTGATGGCCATGTGGAAGATGCTGAGGCATTTGTTACTGATTTACAAGTCAATAATATGGGCCTTGAATTTATTGGAATACAATTGGGTTCGCAAGTAAATTTTTTGGACATTAAATTAAATGGTTTGGAGACTGGCTTATATAGGAAATTTTAGCAAAGAAACCAGTTTCTTTTTGGCAAAAGTTGCCATCCTCTACATTTATAGTCTATTTTACCTTATAATGAATTTTTAAGAATTCATAGTGTGTAGTTCTGATGAGACATTTTATAAGGAAATTGGGGAGGCTGAAAAATGTTCCTTAGCAGAGGTTATAATGTGTGTGATGTCACAGAGGCAAAATCTAAAATAATAGAGTTGAGATGGGAAACTAATATGTGCAGTAGCAGGCTTAGCACTAACCTGTGAAAAAAAATATGTGACACAAGCCCCTGTTGGCTATATATGATTTTGGATAAGGGCCATCAGAGAGAGGTTATTTTGTTACCTCTTTTAATGTACTTACTGACAAAATTTATGAGTGTTAAACAATTCTGGCCAATGTTACTTAAGGACAAAGATTTATGTTGCTTATTGTCTGAACAGATTAAAATTTCTTATAAAAGGACAAGAAATTTAGGTGACATGGTAGTGCATAACTACTTCTCTCTTCCTGAGGTTAGTATAAGTAGTAGTATTTTGGCTAGGTGGGGTACTGCCCCTTATAATAGATGCTCAGTTTGCAAATACTTAGTTAACTTGTTTTCATATATTAATGGGGCTAGATTTGTTTGTTAGGTATAATTCTACTTGTTGCACAGAGGGAACTGTTTATGCCTTAAAATGCATTTGCAATTTGTTTTACATTGGAGAGACGTATAGGAGTTTCACAGTTCGACTTCAAGAAAATGTGAGAGATATTAAAAACAAAAAATTAGAAAGTCCTTTAGGTAGTCATTTTTTTACAATATCATAATTCCAAATCTGATAATCTTAAAGGCTGTATTCTAGAGAAGGTAGAGGTTTGTTTAGGAGAATATACTAGTCTGAGAGATAAACTTTTAAGGAAAGAAACACTTTTTATTTTGAAATTTGGTATCTTGGAGCCGTTTGGGCTTAACAAGGAGTGTAATTGGAAGTATGTAATTTAATTATTGATTAATTGTAGGAGGGTATCATTATTTTCAATGATGATTATTGTATTTAAGACTGTTTTGTAAAGTGTATTTTACTCTTTGAGGGCTGTGTAAGCTGAGGCACTAAGTGTTTTAATAAATTTGACTTCTATTTCTCCTGGTTAGCAGCCATTTTGTCATATTTTTGACATTTCTCTTGGTGGTATTACTTATTTCATGGCTACTGACCCTGCTCTTAACATAACATGCCTATTTAGAGAGAACCAGATGGATGGCACTCAGAGATCAATTGAACGATATGTTTTTCCAACTATGGATAGAGGGATGAGATCGCACAATGGGGTAACTAGTGCTTCTATAAAAAAAAACACAAATAGCAAGCTTCACAAGGCAGAATCACAGATTTTTCTTCACCACTTTATTTGGTACCTCGGCCTTTTGTCTGCAAAGAATGATTACATTCTAGTGTTCCCCTCCTTTATACCCCATTCAATATACACACATATAATTAATCAATTAACTTTTTAAAAGCATATACATATTCAATTTCATTTAAATACATCTCATAAATAACTGCATTTAAACTTCTAATATCAGGTTACTGTTATGTGCATCACTCTAACAATACATTTTAACACAATTTATTTTTTACATAAATATTAAATACATTATAATGTCAAATTACCATCAATATTCAAACCTCTAGATTGCAAAGTTTTATAATTAATGATGCATCCACATTCTGACTTGTCCAATTTATCTTTAAAACTTCAGCCAGAACTAATGATAATCGTGCTAACACTAGTAAGAGGAGACTAGCAATATCTTATACTAACAACAATCCTTTTATAGTTGACATCATTAAAAAACACTGGAACATTCTACAATTAGATGAAAATATTATGAAAATAGTAGGAGACAGACCCTCTTTTAGTTATAAGAACACCAAGTCTCTTAAGAGGTTACTATGTTATAATCATAATAGACATGATGGTTTGATATCACAAAGGAAAGGCACACAAGCATGTCGTACCTGTAATCAGTGCAGTTATATTAAGAGTTCATGTGAATTTATACATCCAGATACAGGCAAAAGATATGAGTTTACTAAGTATGCCGATTGTAAAACCAGGAACGTGGTTTATTTAACTCAGTGTAATAAATGTCAATGTTTTTATGTAGGCATGACCACTAGAACTCTAAGGGAGCGTATTAGGGAACATATTTATGCCATCAATAAAGAGGATGAGACCAATGCACTAGCTTATCATGTACTACATAGAGGTAGCACACATACCTTTAGTTTCCTAGTATTGGAACATGTCTATAGTACTGAAAGGTTAGGCTGCATATGTAATAATGTGGAGAAGAGAGAGATTAAATGGATACTCAAGTTAGCAGCGGATAGAGGTCATGGCCTTAATGATAAAATTTCTCTGAGACCTTTTTTGGCAGACAGGCCTTTTAAACATAAATAGTAAATTTTTAAACCCATAAAATTTTATTTTTAAAGGGTTTTATTAGCATGGGTTTTCTTCATGCTTATATTTGTATGTTTTTGTATTAAATTTTGATATGCATAGGAACTTTTGTAATTATATATATAAGTTATTCTTTGTATATGTTTTTATGTTGACTAAAGAAATTAAGCAGCACTTACTAGCAACAAAGTGATTCATCTACACTGCATTTCTCTTTTAATAATTAATTGTCTTTGATTGAATGTTATATTGGTTCTCCAATAGGAGCTATTCTGTTATTATATAAAGTTATATTGTAGTGATGGTTAATTAAGTCTGATGAAACGTCCAGGAGACGTGAAAGCGCACTCATCTTTATTTTGTTGTAATAAAGCTTTTATTCAGATATTGGTTGGCTTTGATTGTCCTGGTGTATCCTCCTTATGTGACTATTGGATTATCTTTAAAACTTCCTCCATCTCTAAAAACAGGTCATGTCAAAACACTATAAAACAAACTAGCTTTATTCCCCCCATGTGTGGACCAAAAGTGCTCAGCTACTGGACTAAACATATTTCTATTTTAATGTCCTTGAGGTGTTATAGAATTCTTACCCTCACCTTTCTCTTAGTCTGACCAATGTACTATTTTTCCCTCTCACATCCGCAACCTATTATATAAACAATGCCCTGTGACTTGCATATGTACCTTTCTTTAGCCTTATATAGCCTTTCATTAATCTTTTTTCCATCCTAGGTTTTTAACCCTACCACATATACTGCAGTTTCCACATGGCCACATACCTTTCCTTCCCATCTTTTCAGTCTACAATCTATCATCCCCACTCAATATTTCCTTCAGGTTATGGTATCTACCATAAGAAAAAGTTATATGTTCCACAAATAAAGTCCCTACATTACCATCTTCCTTAGCCATATATCACAAATTCCTTATTATTTTCTCCATTTTTAAACTAAAAGATGAACATTTTGTAACAAAGAACAAATTTCCCTGTTCCTGTTCTACCCTTCTCTGAACATTCTTCCTATCCACCAAATAACTTTTCCAATTCCACCTACTTCTATCTCTTTCTTTTCCTTCTCCCAAGATATTTTTTTAGCATCTAAAATAACCCCTTCAGGGTATCCCCTAGATCTTAATCTCAGTATTGTATCCTGCAAAACATCTGATTTAAACTTTTCCTCAGAAGTATTCAAAAATACCGCTTCATCTCACCTAAAGGTAATTCTTTCATTAAATGAGGAGGATGCATTGTTCTTGCATGTAAGAAGTTATTTAGAGCTGTGACTTTCCTATAAGGCTTGAATTGTATTTGACCCAGTTCCGTCACATACAATTCTATATATAAATACTTAATATTCCTAGAATCTACCTCATACACAAATTCCAGCCCATGACTGGTTCTATTCAATTCTACCATAAACTCATCAAATTTCCCCTGATCACCCTTACAAATAAATATCAAGTCATCGATAAATCTTCTAAAAAATATCACATTTTCAATAAAATATTTATTCGGATATACAAATTCCTTTTCAAATTCCCCCATGTATATTATGGCATATGAGGGGGCAAATGCCACCCCCATTGCCGTACCTTTTTTCTGCAAAAAGAATTTGCTCTCCCATCTAAAATAATTATGGGTTAAGCAAAACTCAAGCAGAAATAGCAGAAAGGAAATGCGTGGTCCTTCCCCCATAACTTTACCAATAGATTCCAGACCTCTCTTAGTCTCGAGGTTAGTGTACAAGGATTTTATATCCACTGTAGCCCAGAAATAATCCTCTTTCCACTTTATTTTACTCACTTTATCACATAAATCTTTAGTATTCTTTATATGCGATGTCACTCTACTTAAATATTTTTTCAAGTGGAAATCCAAAAACATTCCCACATTCTCCATGTAGGAACCCATCATCGAGACAATGGGTCTCCCCAGGGGACATTGTAAATTCTTATGTATTTTGGGTAGTGCAAAGGATTTGGGGTCTCTAGGTTCCTTCCTAAATAATTTTTGAACATTTTTACTAGTAAAGACCCCTAGCCTTTCTCCCCTTTCCAATATTTCTAATAACTTCTCATTAAATTTAACTCTAGGGTTAACCTCTAGTTCTAAATACTCACTTCTTACCCTAAACAAATCCATTACCATTTTTTCATACTCCTTTTTACTCATCACTACCCAATTTCCCCTTTTATCAGCTTGGCGAAAGACCATTTTATCCATTTTCAACCTCATCTCTTGTAGTTCCTTCTACTCCTCCTTAGTCAAATTATACTCCTTCCTTTCCTTACAAAATTGCTCAAATTCCCACTCGATTTGTCCACACGCCACAGTTTCATATAGTTTAATACACATGGGGGATTTCAGAGGCATAAACTTGCTTTTATTAGATGCTTCACTGGGTACTTCTAAAAGTCCACACCAGTGCTAAATTCATTATTTAGGTATGTATTCTCATCATTTTCATCTACATCTTCATACCATTTTTCCATTTGTAACATAAATTCAGTTTCATATATGCTCACATTTAACAATTCATCTTCAATTTCATTATCAATTTCATCCATTACAATTTTATTTTAATTTTCTTTCAATTCATTTTTCTTGAAAAATGCCCTTAGGTACAGTTTTCTGCAGAATCTCTCCACATCAATTATGACATCAGCCAAACTTGGAAATCTAGTTGGCACAAATTTTGGGCCCAGCTCCAAAACCCTAGTTAATTCTGCAGATAACTCATAACCAGACAGGTTCACAATTTTTAGTTTCTCATTTCCTGAGACAAACAGTGTCAGATTAACCACATTCACAACACCATTTGCTTCACTACTATTCAAACCAACATGTGTCATGTCATTCTGTACCCCCCAGGGCATTTTCCTCAGTTAATGCTCCAAAATCAACTGTGTCATTTAATGGAAGAACCAATGATTCACCGATGTTCTTAACATTTAAATTACTCAATACACACAAGTTTGTTTCCTCAGCTACATTCCTTCCCTTATCAAACAACCTGTTCCCATGAACATTTTCTACCACATTCCTATATTCCATGTGTTTAACATTTAAACAACCATAAGCATTTTCATCAGGATTTGACAAAAAAAAACTCATTAGAAGCTTTCTCATTACTTTTGCAACAAACTTGAACATATTCAAGAACAGAATCAGTCACAGAAATGACGTTGGAACTTTGAAAAGAAGAGACACTACAACTTTGTTTTATACTCTCACAGTCATATTGTTCATAACAGTTTTTATCAACATTATTCATACTGTGTTGTGACAGGTAATTGGTACTCACAGTTGAATTCAAACATTCTCTATCGGTCGAGGGCAAAAAAACATAACTCTCTACTTCTTCCTGTAATTGCTGTTCTTGTCACCACCATTCACTTTGACTCCCCCATTTCGTCTCCCCCTTCCTTTTGTAGCCTCTTGTTTGCTTCGGGGAATAGTACACTGTGTTTTTTGTAGAACCTCCGGCTTCTCCTGCATTCAGTTCTTCAAACAAGACACTCTTTTTGCTGCCCAAGATGAATTGGACAAGTTAGAATGTAGATGCATCATTAATTATAAAACTTTGCAACCTAGAGGTCTGAATATTGATGGTAATTTGACATTATAATGTATTTAATATTTATGTAAAACAAAATTGTGTTAAAATGTATTGTTAGAGTGATGCACATAATAGTAACCTGATATTAGAAGTTTAAATGCAGTTATTTATGAGATGTATTTAAATGAAATTGAAGATGTATATGCTTTTAAAAAGTCAATTGATTAATTATATGTGTGGATATTGAATGTTGTATAAAGGAAGGGAACACCAGAATGTAATTATTCTTTGAAAGCGAAAGGCTGAGGTACCAAATAAAGTGGTGAAGAAAAATCTGTGATTCTACCATGTGAAGCTTGCTATTTGTGTTTTTTTTTATTTATGAGACTGTGAGCTTTTTTCTATTAATTAGTGCTTCTATCTCTCAGCATGTTGGTATGGGTACTGTGGCTGCAGGCAATGCATGGGATTGGTTTATAGAAGAGTGGAATCGCTGCTGTGTTAACCCCTTTCAAGGGGTTGGTTCTTCCAGTGCGACCCCTTTACCAGCAGAAGCCTGCAATCATAGAGAAAAACTGGAACACTTGTTGTGTAAAGAAACTAGTACCCATAGCAATATTTTGTATTACCAACAATATATTGAATTAAACATCACCCCTAGGGGCTTGAGATCCTCTAAACCACCTACTACACCTTTCAATGAAGGGAATCCTGACGATATGGTGTTTCAGAAAAGCTGGATTGAAGCAGCACATCAGCATTCTTTAGAATGGATTCGCATTCTTCTGATGGATAGAGACCACCTTAAGAAATGGCAGCTCAAGGGGTGTGTCTTATCGGTGAGTGCTGAACTACAAAAACTTATTCCCTCTACTAAATTGGATGAGATGTTAAGGAGATAAACATTAAACTAACTGAATTAGAACAAGAATTGATAGAGCAGAAAAGCTATAAAATTAATCAAGACATTAAAGACTATAATACAGATAAGGCGTTTCTATGGAAACTCAAGAGTAATAGGTCCTTCTGTAGGGGAAGGAGGGACCAGAGTTATAATACCACTTCTGCTTCCACCTCATTTTCTTTTGCTTCTTCCGAGGAGGCCGAGTATAAAGGATTGAGAATGGAAGTAATGAACAGTTTCCAGATTTACCAAAGGCTGGCAATCTTGAGGACTTAGACATTTGTTTTCGGAATGCCAACCAATCTGGTAACAACAACAAAGAGAGTTCTAATAACTACAGAAAACATGGTCGTAATGACTGGAGGCAACAGAGAAACTTTTTTATAGGCTCCAAAGGACAAAATAATAAAAGGAAATGCAGGAACTGAGAGGTGTGTTTCTTGTAATGACTCTTTTATACTGAATGTTTCGAATTGTGATATTTCAAATGTTGTATTATCTGTATTACATCTGGGACTCAAGTATATACCTACAGCCTTACCTAGATTACATGTGTTGAAAAGTGAGATATTTTTACTTAGTAGAAAGTTACATTTAATTGACTACTTTCGTAGAAATAGTAACATGGAGTTGAGTGATGGAAATGTGAATCTAAATAAAAGTTCCGATGAATCTTTTTATTCTTGTTCTTCTGTACTAGATAGTTTAAATGAACAAAATATTAATACATATGATAATTTAAATACTAGTACTATTCAAGTGAAAAGTTATTTCATTCCTCCTTTTGTGAATAATTGTATACAGAGTTACATTTCTACTATTAATTTTGAAGTAGAAAACCTTTATAATATGTGTATAAGAAAAAAAATCTGATATTTGTTTTAATTTAAGCAAACAACAATGGTTGGAATTTTGTAATAACGAGACCTTAGTCGTGAAACCCTCTGGCAAGGGGAACCAGATAGTAGTTTTGCGTTATACACCCAGTATTTGGATATTTGTTATGCCCATCTTAATAATAAAGAAGTATATGAAAAATGTGATGTCTCTAGTTATTTTATAGCTATTGATGAATATTTAGTTTTACTCAATAAGGGGCATCGGCTAGGTTACTTTTCCACTAATGATGTGACTAAAGAATGTAATGTGGAGAATAGTAGTAGTATAGCAGTGTTTTATTGCCTGCCCAAAACTCATAAAGGTCTTAACAATCTCAATGGAAGACCTATTGTCTCTGCTGAGAAATACTTCTTGAAACACATTAGTAGTTTTTTGCATGAATACCTGAAAAAATATGTTCTGAGCATCCCTTCCTATATTAAGGACAGCCAGGACTTTTTGTATAAAATTAGAAGATTTCAGTGGAGTGATTCCATGTTCTGGCTATGCATGGATGTCAAAAGCCTTTACAGAAATATAAAGTAAGAGATAGGAGTACAGACTCTATTCCATTTTCTGGCTGACTCCCCTAAGTCACACTTTCTCATTGATTTGGTGTTTTTTTTTGTTTAAAATATAATGTTTTCACATTTAATGGAGAAATTTTCATCAACTGCAAGGAACAGCCATGGGGGCAGCTTTTGCCCCCATGTATGCCAATTTAGTAATGGCAACGTTTGAGATGGATCATATTTATCCCCATGTGTTTTACAGGTCTCATGTTGTTTTGTATCTGAGATTTATTGATGATTTGATTTTTTTGTGTGATGGCCAAGTGGAAGATGCTGAGGCATTTGTTAATGATTTACAAATCAATAATATGGGCCTTGAATTTGATGGAATACAATTGGGTTCTCGGGTTAATTTTTGGACATTAAATTAAATGGTTTGGAGACTGACTTATATAGGAAATTTGAGCAAAGAAACCAGTTTTTTTTTGGCAATAATTGCCATTCTCGGCATTTATTGTCCATTTTACTTTATAATGAATTTTTAAGAATCATAGAGTATGTACTACTGATGAGACATTTTATAAGGAAATTGGGGAGGCTGAACAAATGTTCCTTAGCAGAGGTTATAATTTGAGTGATGTCATAGAGGCAAAATCTAAAATAATAGAGTTGAGATGGGAAACTAATATGTGCAGTAGTGGGCTAAGCACTAACCTGCGAAAAAAAAATATGTGACACATGCCCCTATTGGTAATAATAAGATTTTGGATAAGGGCAATCGGAGAGAGGTTTATTTTGTTACCTCTTTTAATGTACTTACTGACAAAATTGCGTGTTAAACAATTCTGGCCAATGTTACTTAAGGACAAAGATGTATGTTGCTTATTGTCTGAACAGATTAAAATTTCTTATAAAAGGACAAGAAATTTAGGTGACATGGTAGTATATAACTACTTCTGTCTTCCTGAGGTAAGTATAAATAGTAGTATTGTGGCTAGGTGGGGTACTGCCCCTTGTAATAAATGCTCAGTTTGTAAATACTTAGTTAACTCATTTTCATATATTAATGGGGTTAGATTTGTTCCTAGGTATAATTCTACTTGTTGCACAGAGGGAATTGTTTATGTCTTAAAATGCACTTGCAATTTGTTTTACATTGGAAAGATGTATAGGAGTTTCAAAGGTCAACTTCAAGAACATGTGAGAGATATTAAAAACAAAAAATTAGAAAGTCCTTTAGGTAGTCATTTTTTACAATATCATAATTTCAACCCTGATAATCTTAAAGGCTGTATTCTAGAGAAGTTACAGGTATGTTTAGGAGAACATATTAGTCTGAAAGATAAATTTTAAGGAACAAAACACTTTTTATTTTGAAATTTGGTACCTTGGAGCCCTTTGGGTTTAACAAGGAGTGTAAATGGAAGTATGTAATTTAATTATTGATTAACTGTAGGAGGGTATCTTTATTTGCAATTATGATTATTGTATTTAAGGCTGTTTTGTAAAGTGTATTTTACTCTTTGAAGGCTGTGTAAGCCAAGGCGCTAAGTCTTTTAATAAGTTTGACTTCTATTTCTCCTGGTTAGCAGCCTTTTGTCGTATTTTTGACGTGTTTCTTGGTGGTATTGCTTACATATATGAGGTATATCTGTACAGTGTGCTTGTGCTGTGTGACCACTTTTTAGCTGACATATGAAGGCAATACATAATGTTGATGTCATCCATTGAAATGTGCAGTGTCACAGTTGTCAAATAAATCTATAGTTGCACTTGTGTTTCAGCAAATCTTCATTAGCATGTGGTGTTAGCTATATAGTTCAAATCCCAGCATCACTGCTTACAGTCAGTATACGTGTTGTTAACAGTGTTGCCAACCCACATGTGTTATGTTTATGTGTAGATGTTGTTTCCTGTTACAACAGTTTATTCTACATTTCCTTTGGAAAGTCAGTACTGAAGACTGATGCTGTCATTTGAATAGATTGTCATTCCGTAACAGCTGTAGTGAGACACCTCCTCAGGACTGAGGACATGAGGTGATGTAATATATGTTGTCTTTAGTAGTACATATGTCCCAATATGGGATTATATCAACATTATACATAATTGATGTTCTACCATCACAGTCACAACAGCAGGGGGCTACAAATGTATTTGGGTATACCTAGCATCAGGCAATGTTGTCCGATATACAGCAAGATTCTTTCTAAGTAATTACAGGGATGCACATTCCTTGATTCATACACTTGATGTAATGCTTTCACATAACCATGATTCAGGGCCCATCACAGCACATCTACAGCTCTTCTATCCTTCACCCAGACTATAGCAGAGGCTAGAAATAACAATAAACTGGTATCATGTCTATTTCTTGATCTCTCCAAAGCTTTCAATGCTGTCTCCTACCCCAAACTCCTTTTGAAATTAACTGAACTCAACCTTTCCACCTCCACTACTCTCTGGTTCTCTAGTTACCTTAATAACAGACTGCAATCTGGTAGATGGCAGTCAGTCCTCCTCCTGCTCCCCTTTCTTACCTATCCAAACAGGTGTCCCTTAAGGCTCCATTCTAGGCCCCCCTTCTCTTTAATATTTTTACTAACAATCTTCACTCTGCCTGCTTCACCTCTTCACTGATCCAGTACACTGAAAATTCTACTCTAATCACCCTGTCCAACATCCCTACTGAACATTCTCTCCCTCACACCGTCTTCTTTTAACACCATTGAACACTAGTTAATCAATAACCAATTCATCCTTAACCCAAAGAAAACTAAGCTTATTATTTTTCTTCCAAAATCTATGTCCAGCCTTAAATCCTCCTTCAGTCTCTCTTCCCTTGACAGCACTATCATTCATGTGGACTTGCACACCAAACTTCTTGGAATTACAATTGACAATCAACTGAAATTCAAACACAATATCAAACAATCCATAAAAAAAAAAAAAAAAATCAAAAACCCGGTTTGCTGTATAGAAATAAAAAAACTCTTATCTATCAAACTTATAACAAGATAGCTAGATTTGCCTGTAACTCCCCTTACAAATCCCATCACTGCATTTCCATTAAACAGCTGCAGTGGCTTGAATTCCCTCAACTACTCCAACATTCATTCTCAACTACAGATGACACATTCCCTTCTGCACAAATCTGCAGACTGTCCTTCTCTGTCCATCTTCTTATCATTCTGTAAACCTTCTCGGTCTCTCTCTAGTGCTGACCAAATGTTGCTTGACACCTACAGGCCTAACAAAACAATATGTAGATTACTTTATAAATGGTCCTTAGCTCAAACCTGGAACAAACTCCCAAGTAATCTATGCGCTATCCAATCTTCAATCAATTTCAAAAGAGAACTAAAAAACCACCTTGCAAACACTCCCTTCTGCACCTGTCACCACCCTACCTAACACGTACTTCCTCACTAATTCTGACTATACATATTTATTTTTTCTCTCACTTTACTGTAATAAAACTAAATCTGTAGTACCTTAGCTATGCCGCTGACCAACTCAGTACTTTAACCTATTTTCTCCTTCTTTTCCTTTCCTACTATACTCCCCACCCCTTTTCTCTCTTCTTATTTGTCTTTCTTTCACTCTCCTATACATTCCCCCTTATTTTGTTTCTTACCCTGTTTACTTTATACCTCTTTTTCTCCCTTCTACCAACTAGATAAAGGTATTTACATGTTTCTGGAGGCTTCTTTTTCTTCCTCCTGGTGCCCTTTTGCAAATCCTGTTTTCTTAACTGCCATTTACCTCTTAATTTTTATTATTTGTTAACTTACACTGTTGCATTAATGTATCTATTTTTGTAATTCTTCTTACTATGTATGTATTTCATAATGCTCCATTTTTGGCATGAATGTTTTTCAGTTGTTATTACTGGAATTGTTACTTTGTTATTGCTATCATTATGTGTAGAGCTTTTCTCCTCAGGTCTCCACTGAAAATGGGCTACTGGCCCAGTTGGACTAACCCAGTTAACAAAAGACAAATAAACAAATAAATAAATAAATAAATTGGTGATGCACTTATACCATGGCACATTCATTGATCCCACTATAGTGTTGATCTTTTCAGTGCTTGGCAAGGGTTCCAAACCAGCATTGAGTGACTGCAAGCATTTGTGTCCTTAACTGTACTGCAGAAAAGACTTCATCCCCCCCCCCCCCATCATACTTCACATGTATAAGTAGCAGAGGCCTCCCCAATCCATTTTAGAGGATAAAAATTATGGGCAAATAAAGTACAGTTGATTGAATGACTTCACATAGACAGAGTTCAACAACTGTGATAACAGTTCCACTGTTGCAAATGTGATTAATAGCCATATTGTTATTTGGAGGATTTCCACACCTTGATATTTAATTCTAACGCAGGGATTCATTTTCTGTGAATGTACTGACATCACACAACAACCACTACATCCCATCAGTTTTATCCCTTGATATGTTGCATGAACAAATGTGAATGTAACTTTGGATTTCATGGCAGTAGACATTTGTTCTGCCAATGTCATGGTGAGAGTGCTATTTTGGCATATGCATTGAGTACTATGGTGTACACAAGTGCACTCCACTTCTTGACTGGTGTGTGTACAAACATACAGACAAACCTTCTTTAACCACAATTGTGTACACATGAGCATACTCATTTAATTGCCATCAGTCTAACATGCTGATATGACATTCATTATCAGGGATCCTTTCTTAACTCACACATTAATTTAATTTGTTTGTGACAATACTCATTGCTAGCTCCTGTGGCAGATGCCATCAATACACAGCTCTGGGGAACATTCCATCATAGTGTGGTGTCTGCATCTGTTCTTATCTGTCTGCACAATAACTGTGTCAGGCAGGGGTTATTACATATCACACACTCTGTTTCCATGTTTATAACACAACACACATCTACATATGGGATCCATAGCCATTAGAATATTGAAGTGCATAATTCCCTTCAGGGGTGATCCTCCACATACATGTGTTAGGCCCACTTCTTTGGAGTACGCAGTTAATACAGAGGTCAGTGTTAACATTTGATGGGACAGGTTTGATTCTTGCAAAAGGCAATTGTGGCTTTCAAGTTATTCCTATTTTTCAGCATGTTACATTGATGAAATACATGCTATGCAAATATCCCACACTGTATACACTGTCCTTGTGAACTGCCATCTCAACTCAGCATGATAATGACATGTCATGTAATCCCCTCTGTTACAATGTTAATTTGTGTAACTGTCACATCCTATAATATCATGTCTGTTTTTATTTACTTATATTTATTCAGGAAGTATGACCACCATTAATTATTATTGTATACATATTGCAAAACTGTATTATTACAAAATTGTGTTTGTGACAAACACCTTCACATCAATTATCTTACTATAATTTGAAAATTTTCCCTTCCCTCTTACATATATCTGCATACATGTCTTCGATTTTTGTGTACATTGCCCTCTGTACAATTTTCCTGTTTGGTAACCCATCTATTGTAGTTGCCCTTGCCATTTAACCTCCCCCTTACTTATTTTTGTATTCATATGTTTGATTTATGTGCATAGTACACACAGTACACTTTCCTTGCCTGATACAGCTTGCATTATTTGCCACATGTAGTTCTTTGTGCTGTCCGCACGAGCACACTTAACAGGTTTGCCCATAGCCAAGCTTGTGTGTGCTCATGTTGCTCAACATGTTTTCCTGGCTGCCAACACTGTTGCTGGCCAAGAAAACGTACTTATTGTCATGTAAGTGTGATGAGCAACATGCATATGCGATTTCCGCTGTTGCTCATCGCACTTACATGTAAATATTATATAGGCTTCAGAGACTATGTGAAAATATTGGTTAAGAATAGATACAACTTATATGACAATGATTTAATATTTAGAGACATTTTAGCCAGTTTAGAGAAATTAAAGGTAAATTAGTATAATACAAACAGTGACTGCAATTTGAAGTGGGAGAAAAAAAATGGGTTGTGGCATATTTAGACAGAGAGTCAGTGGAGAGAAATTAATTGAAGTACGAAGATGACTGAAGGAGGGGGAGTAAGGAGATATAAAGTATGAAGAGGTGCTCGTCCATAATTAGGAAATCTAGTTTATCGTGGGTTGAACAAGAACACAGCCAGATTTTGGCAGGAAGTCCTTCAGAATGGTTCTAAAGGACTGGAAGGAGGGTATTGATCTGATGTATACATGTAAGGAGTTCAAGGCCTTAACAACATGGTACAAGTACATACCATGCCTAGCAGATGGATACTGGATAATTTTATAGGTGGTGAGGAGCTGTATATATGTTAGCTGATGGGATAATTCTAACTAAGTAAGGCATTTTAGTGCTATACATTGGTGGGTTCTGAAAGGGGTATTTGTTGCAGATACAGCCACTTTATTATAACATTGTTCAAATGTTGCCTTTTGTGTTGCCTGGAGGTTAGTAAGGTTGGGAATGCCATAAAGTAGTGAGGGGAGGAGTTAAGTAGTGACAGGTGTAGATTTAGTTGCATTGGTAAGAAAGTTTTTGGCTCTGTAAAGCATCCCTAGTTGCTGGTGAGTTTTTTATGCAGTTTTTGTATATGCAGGTCAACTTTAAGATAAACTATATTCCCTAATAATTTGCTAAGAGTAGTGACTTCAATGGTTGTATTATTAAGAAAGAAGATTTTAAATGTTGTTTTTTCATGAGAGAAAGATTTAGGGAAAAATTAAGTAATTTGCTTTATTTGGGGGGTTGAGCATGAGTTGTGAGTTACAAAGCCATGTTTCAGTGGCTGTTAAAGCTTCCTGTGTAATATTTTTGGTGATGTGCCAGGTTGTCTGATGTGTGTATTTGTGCATTGGATTAGGGAGACCTGTTGTATGGATGTGTGGAGACAGTGAGAATGTTAAAGAGGAGGGGATAAAGGATAGAGCCTTGTGATATACCATTGGTGACTGTGAGATACAGAGACAGGGTGGAGTTCCATTTTACTGTATGATACTTATTGAACGAGTAGCTTTTGAACCATAAAATGATGGGATGAGATAGACCTAGAAAGAACATTTGAAGTAGAAGTTTACTGTGACAAACTGTGACAAAAGCTCATAAGAAGGAGACTAGTTTGCCTATCTCTAGCTTTAAAGAACATTTGAAGTAGAAGTTTACTGTGACAAACTGTGAGAAAAGCTCATAAGAAGGAGACTAGTTTGCCTATCTCTAGCTTTAATGACAGTATCTATAAAGGTCAGAAGTGCAGTGTTAGTACTGTTGGAAGGAATGAAGCCGTGTTGTGTGGGGGATTGGAGTTCTTCATGCAGGAGATAGCTTAGCAATTGTTTAGACACAAGCCATCCCTTTTTCTTACCTTCACAGGAGATAAAAAGTTGAGCGGAAGTTCCAAAGGTCTTTGTTCTGACCTGAGTTACCTGCTGATAGCCAGAGTGTGTAGAAATTGTTTTCCTTTTGCAATCTTGTATAGGTTCAAATTTAGTGCTTTTCAATGGTACGAATGGTCAATGTGTTTAGTACCAGTATTATAACTATGACTATATATATATGGTTTACTATCAAAATAATGAAACACACCTTGCTGTTTGTCAAAAGGTCAAAGGTAAAAATGCAAAAAGGCAAAACTGAATGCAAATCCTGCTGACTCAGAAATGTCAGCACATAGCTTGTGTTCACAGTTTTGAGCATCAGTGTTTTTAATTGAATCGCACTACAGTGGGGATTGGGAAAAGACATCCGCGGTGGTGCAGCAGTAGCGTAGTTGCCTCACAGCAAGAGGTTCTCCCATACGATTCTCGGCTCGAGTGCGGGGAGTGCCTTCTGTGAGGAGTCTGCATGTCCTCCCCATGGTTGAGTGGGCGTTCGAAAGATATGTGTAAATGGGTGTGCCTTGGTTGAACGTTGAGCTGGCACCTCGGCGTTTGTCAAAATCTACTGCCAATCATTAGCGGACCGGACTTCCGCTGTGGTGACCCCTAACCGGGAAAAGCCGAAAGACAACAACAACAGCCCTCTTTCACACTGCAGTGTGATCTTGGAGTTAGAATATATAATTAGCAGTGGTGTGGGGTGCAGGGGGGCTTGTCCCCCTGCAAAACAGTATAAATATGTATGCCTTTACAACGGTGTTTTTTTCCAGATGGTGAGTGGTCCAGTAACTGTCGAATGTCGATTCTTGCCTTCCAAACGAATCAACATTCTGAGCAGTCAGCTTGACAGTTTCCATTATTCCGGTTCAGGGATGTCGTTAAGACTTTCATTATTTTGATAGTAAACCTATATGTGTGTGTGTGTGTGTGTGTGTGTGTGTGTGTGTGTGTGTGTGTGTGTGTGTGTGTGTATATATATATATATATATATATATATATATATATATATATATATATATGGACTGAGATATGTGGTGTCGGTGATGTGGTTGTCGGTGTTGTGTGGTTTCGATTATGTCAGGTAGAACCATATATATATATATATATATCCCTCCCACTGTGAGTCCATGACAGCTGAAGCCCCTCTGTAAAATGTTTGAGAGGTCAACATTTCATTTTTGGAATTCACTGTTTTTTTCTGTTTAAATCACAATTTATTCTTAATGATGGGACTTGCAATACCAGATCTCACTCTTATAAAGAGACACAGATGTTCCAGCTGTGAAATCTGACAGAACTAACTGGTAATACCTTCTGAAGCTTTCAGAAATGCTGACGGCACTTAAAGGGAAGACTAGATAAACTTGATGGTTCTTTCTGCTGTCAAGCAAATGTAACAAAGTACTGCTATCACATTTTTGTTCTTTTGTATCGTCGCTGTATTGATAGCTGTATAATGATATAATGCAGAGAACAGATTTATGACTGACCCTGAAACATTTTGATTGTATCACAGAATCAAGTATGTCAGTTATTTTTTTATTAAAAAGGATTCTTGTCTGGATTTATATCCAGCCTTATGGAAACAAGCAATAGCAATCACTACATCCAAAGCACTGCTTCTAAGTGGTAACAATTTGAAATGCTGGGATCTGCTACAGCAAGTTCTAAAATATGGATACTGAATGGCTGAAAAAATTGACTTACATATATTAAGTTTGAGATGCCATTTCTCAGAGGTAAGACATATGACAATTTTGGAGTTGGTATATATAAGTCAGAGGTTGTGGGGGAAGTTTTAAGGAGAAGAGCAATTTTCTAGTTCCATTCTTCTCCACAGTTTTTATTCCTTTTTTTTCCGTCTTTTCAGCATTCGGTATTTTGGGTGTCAACATTTCCACAGAGAGCCCCTTTCAATATTTTGGAAATCATTGCTAGTTACAGTTACCAGAGCACGTAAACAAGTATGTCTTTCTCAAGTCATTCTCAACACAGATTCAGGGCTAGTTTTAGTACTGTGACTGCCCTCTTAAAGGTCCCCAACCATATTTATTGTAACATGAAAAAGCCATCATAGGAAGTGCCCACTTCTTCTTCTTCTTCTTAAACCCCTCTGTACTACATGTGCTAGAAAAGCACCACTCACTTCCTTTCATAATTGCGTAATGACCCAATAGTTGATGTTTAGTGCAAAAAATTAATTCCAAGAGTTGTACATAAAAGTTCCAATTATAGCACTCTATTTGATTTTCTTTGTCTCCATTTGCCTACTTTGTGACTCAGAACAAGTCAACAAGAGACTATGCTTACAGGTTGCCCCTAAGTAAGCAATTTTGTCTAAGTATGTTTAACCCCGTTAACAAATAAAAACAACAACCTTCTCTGTTAAGCTATGCCTGCCTCTTTCCATCATTGCTCATATTGCTAAAGGTAGTTGCCAAGGATTTATCTTTGTTCCCATTGTGTAGTTAATTACTAATGTTTGTTTTACTGTTTTACTGTTATTGTTATTCAGTTACAATCCAAAATTATCTGATGCTTGCAGGCACAGTGACATGATTTTATTCTTTGGATTAGCTTTCTGTTTCTCAAAAAAATAACATAAAGCTGGCAGCCAAAGTTACAATTTCACTTTTTTTTTTTGCTAAGCTTTCCCTTTCTCACAGTGGAATCTATGAGTAAACATATGAGATTATTATGTCCTATCTTGCCGTGCAAGATGTGCTTCTCTTTTATCCAGAATGTCAATATGCAAAATTACTGATTAGTTTGAGAATATCTTGACAAAGTGTTTGAAATGATCTTGGGGATTCAAAAAGAACTCCACCATCGGTGGTAAGAACTACAGTCAAAAAGGACTGTTTACATGATGCGGGAAATTTGATTCAGAGAAATGTTAGCCACGATGAAGAAATACCTCATCATCAACTAATTTGCATGTCTCTGAATCACTTTGAACTATCATGAGTGTAAATCAGCACTTTCCTGTGGTAGTCAATACTAATGGCCCATGCATTGTGTAGGCACAGGCACTCCCCACTCAGTCTCCCCACACCAATGCACACATTCAAACAAATATGCCAACATGGCTCTTACTTGTCCCTTTGTGTCCATAATGTCCCCAGTGTAAATTCTAAGTTTTGTCCCTGCCCTTATAGGTCATGGATCCTTACAGTCAGTCAATAATCCAGCCAATAGAGTTTCATTCTTCTTACTGTTCCTAAAGTGCATTGTGATGCTAAATCTGTTGGTCTATCATTTTTTTAACTGAGTCCAGATAAAAGTTTACCAATTTTGCCTGGTGTCATCTAATCTTCTTTCTGTCTTTGCCCTATTGCTTTCTCCCATGTGGACATCACCATCACTCTCAACTGTCCCTACTTTTGTAGAACACTCTTGCTGTTGCCTCTTATAGTTGCCCTATCGTTCTTAACTCATAGACAATTACCCCTGACTCTAAACAGCTAATCTGTGACAGTTCTGATCTGCTGCATCTGTTTCTGTGCTCAGTAAGTTTTTTATTTTTATTTTATGATCTCTGTCTGTCTCTCTTGACTTTTTAAATGCTTTGGGAACTCACCATTTTGTTTTAATCTTGTTTTCTGGCAGTGGTTTTGTAGTTTGGCAAGCAGAATAACTCATCAGAAGCCTGCAATTTCTTGAAAAGAATTGTGCATTTATGAATGGAAGACATTTCCTGACTTTTAAAACCCAATCTGTGATAACTGTGCATTTCTGCACCTATTCTGGGTCAGTAAGTTTGTCTTTAATTTGTGAACTCTTTCTTGCCTTTTTAAAAGCTTTGGGAACTCACCATTTGGTTTCAGTTTCATTTTTCTGCTGGTGTATTGGTTTGTAGACTGGCAGGCAGAATAAATAAACCAGAAGCCTGCATTTTGTTTAAAAGACATTTGCTTAAGAGTCAAAGCTGTTTCCTAGCTTTCAACACTCAATCCATAACAGTTTTGCTTTGCTGCAGATATTTCTGGACGCATTTTTTCCTTTTAATTTGTGAGCTCTCCTTGCCTTTCTTTAAAGGCTTTGGGAACTCACCATTGTGTTTTAGTTTTAGTTTTCTACTGGTGCAGTGGATTTGTACATTGGCGGGCAGAATATCAGAAGCCTGCATTTCAGTAAAATCATCTGCTTACAAGTGGACACAAATTAGAACAGTAGTACTGTATTAATGACGAGACAAGACTGCTTATGTTGGCAAGGCCACAAAGTATGATTTAACTGCTACTCAACTTTAAATATACAATTCAGTATTTCCCTTAAAATAGAAAGTCTCAACAATTTACTTATTGTTCCTAGCTTACATTAGATATTGTTTAAGTCTTTATTGTAATCTTCTGGGTTTGATTTTTTTTTTATTACTAATTTCTTTGTTGGTCTTTATATTCAAGACCTAAATTAATAAAATATACTCCAGTTAGCGTTACACTATTAGCATTCTTTGACTTGCAATATATAGTAAACTACAATGGCCTTGCGTAATTCTTACTTGTTGGAAGACCACCTTGAAAAAGAAATATCTCGGTGAATGTGAGACACTAAGTACATATTACCTGATATTGTACTCTGCAATAATTGTATAGAATTAAAAGAATTATTTCATATTTTAGAAGGTAAGAAATTAAGTGATCAACCTTCGTGTTCTTGTAATTATTTTTCAGAGGTAAGGACTGTTACTGAATTTGTAAGTTTGCGGTATACTAATAGTTGGGGTGGTGTAAATTCGTCCTGCAAACCCACATCCCTGTAGCCAAGTAAGTCATATAGTTCTAAGAAGGGGCTAAGTAACATTACATACATTACAACCCATTCAGAAGTTTCTAAAAAAGGAAAAAAGAGAGCAAAGAATTTGAATCCCAGCCCAAAAAAAAAAAAGTATTCTAAAGTGACTAACAATGTAACTTTACCTCAGTTAAGCATGATAACTATAAAAGAAAACAGACACCCAAACATAGACAGTTTGGGTGAATAGTTTCTCTTAAGCACACATTCAAATACATGTGTACATTGCATTTTCCAGCTGTTGGATTCATCACAGCATGTAGTCTCAGACTGTCAACAGGCTTATGTGAAAACATAAATCCAGAAGTAGTAATGTTGTTGTTTGTCTTTCGGCTTTTCCCGGTTAGGGGTCGCCACAGCGGAACTCCGGTCCGCTAATGATTGGCAGTAGATTTTGACAAACGCCGAGGTGCCAGCTCAACGTTCAACCTTCAATGAAGGCACGCCCATTTACGCATGTCTTTCGAATGCCCACCCAACCGCGGGGAGGACATGCAGACTCCACACAGAAGGCACTCCCCACACTCCAGCTGAGAATCGAACGGGAGAACCTCTTGCTGTGAGGCAACAAAGCTACCGCTGCACCACCGCGGATAGTAATAGTAGTACTAAATCCTACAGTTTTGTCTAGTAATGCCCATATAAAAGTTCTGGACTCTTACAGCAGAAAGCATTAAAGTAGTTGAGCAGGTTAAATGTCCTGATGATATCACAATGTTTGATAAAGAAACATTAGTCAGGATGACCAATGTGAGCATTCCCAAATCACATGATCAGGTCACGGGTGACAATGTACTTGCTATATGCACAAGCCACAATCAAGTCTTATCCTAAACAAACTTGCATGTCTTGCATTTATGATACCACATAGGGCACAAATGTTAGAAAAAGAAGTAAAAGTATCAGTAATACTGCTGATACGATATTTATTTCACAAAACAAAAAATACAAAAGACATGCACTGGGGCGAGAAGCTCTAGAAATACAAATATTATGCCTTCAGCTGCATCTAACTTATCTATTCCAAAAGAAATGCTAGTCCTGGGTGATTCTGTGCTTAAGCTTACAATACGAAGCAAAAGTGGCCTAAATAAGAGCCATATTATTGCTAGTGCTCTTTCTGGTTTAAAACCTTCAGATGTTAAGTATATGATACCAAAACTGCTTCATGAAAAGATGCACTACAATCTGATTTATTCCATGCAGGAACCCATGACACTTAACCATATGAAGATTGCCATTCTGGAGTTAATTGAAATGCTTGAAGAAGCTT